>NC_134487.1:79915457-79995457 GCF_040206685.1 Ascaphus truei | reverse complement strand
ATTGAGTGAATACATTGCATCTGATTATACTTTTATATATTACAACGCCATGGTTTTTTTTTTTTTTTAAAACAATGTTATCACATGAAGTATTACATTTAGAGAATACCTATGTAACCCAGAACATTTGCGCTATCTGTTTTTAATTATGTCATTTAAGGCATACACAAGCTGAGTTGGTTCAGTGGAATAATTTGTTGATTGTGTAACAACTTCTATATAAACATATATTGCACAAGGGATAATGGGTAAATTCTAAATACTGCGAAAATGCCATTCCACACGAAAATCCCAATTTAAATCAATGGGTATTTTCATCCAAAAATGGTCATTATGGCCACTTCAGAAGATATAGACTTTATGCCTAAGTGAAACAGGCTATACAAGTACTAAGCATAGTATTCAATATCTTAAGACGACTCGGAGAGTTGTTTCCCTACCACACTGCACTTATCCAAGTCAATGTCAACCCCACCCACTATGAGCCAAGAGGACAAATAATTTTATATTCACAGCTGCATTCAATCTGAGCCCCTTCAGTGTACATCTGCATCACCCCAAAGGCAGACAGCCTTTGGCAAAGTCAAAGGGCAGCCAAAGGGTGTGAGCCGTTTGGTGATAAAGCTTCTCTATTTTAATCTGAAACTCACCAGGCCTTTATCCCTGTACTCAATTTTCCAACTCTATCTGTCCATGAAATGTCAGAATTGACTGTATAACCTCTGTCCTTTTTTTTTTTTTTACCTTCAAGATTTTTATTGGGTTTCACAACAGGTACATTATGCCACATCCCACAGTAAAACAAATTGAAACCCCCCCGAGGTTTACCCTTTTCGCTCTCACCAGCAAGGATAAAGTCACTCCAACTCTACAGGGGACTAACAACATACACTCACAAGACTAGACAAACCTGACTTACTAGACCCAAGACTGGACAACGGGGGGAATAAACAACAGGTAGGGACTGGGAAGAGGGGAGGGGGAGGGGAAATGGACTACCACCATGATCTTTGGTATTATACGATCTGCTTTCGGTCCGAGCTGTGCCCTTCTTTGTGCCACTTGAAGACTCCTCTTGGTTCTAGTTTAAATAGTCGGGAGGGATCCTACCTGTCACTTGCCTATGTTATAGTATGTTCTGCTCCGTCACCAGAGAACGCACTTTTATTTATTATTGCAAAATTGTACTGGCATCCACCCCGGGGATGTCAGATTGGGTAAGCCATGGCTCCCATACTTTTAAGAAATTTCGACCAGAGTCGTTGACCCAGCTAGTCAACTGTTCCATCTGGCAGACTTGCCACAATCTGTTTTGGATTTTGGGGATGACTGGTAGATCTTGCTGTATCCACAATGCTGCAATCTCGCACCTAGTGGCTGTGGCCATATGTGCCACCAATTAATGTGCCGATTTCGGCAGCCCCCGGGCCCGCCTGCCCAGCAAGAACAGCCACGGGTCCAGGGGGACCTCTAAATCGAGGATACTTTGTGCCCAAGCTCTAATGCTCTCCCAAATCGGGAGTACCTTCGGGCAGGACCACAGCATGTGGACTAGGTCTGCTGATTCCCCGCACTGTTTTGGGCAGAGCGGGGAATACCCACCGACGAATTTGGACAGACATAGTGGGGTGTGGTACCAGCGCATCATGACCTTATATGCGTTCTCTTTTAACGTTGAGCAGATGGAGCTTTTAGCCGCCGCCTGTAAAATCCACTCCCAGTCTTTGTCCTCTAAAGTCTCCCCTAGGTCTGTCTCCCATTTAGTCATGTAGTTCAGTTTGTCGGCGTCGGGTCCACCCGGACAGATCACTTCCCGGTATAATCTAGAGGTAAGTCCCCGTGTGTCCGTAGCTCTAGAACACAGCTGCTCAAAATTGGTCCTGGCTGGTCTAATTGGAAATTCGTTATAGAATGCTCTTATCTGGAGGTAGCAGAATAATTCAGTGTTTGGGAGACCCTTTTCTGATTTGATGTGTTCTAATGTTTTAATATACGTGGGCCCCTCCAGATTTATTAACCGCTTATATCCTGACTGTAACCAAATTTTGAAGTGCCGCTCACCGGCCATCCCCGGGGCGAAATCTGGGTTATCGAAGAGCGGGGTCATTAAGGAGTGTTTCGTCGTTAACTTATGTTTACATTTGGAACTCCTCCACACCGCCAGAGAGTTCACCATGGTCCGTAACAGCATCCCCACTGTGTTATCGCACCGTTTTGGCAGCCAAACTAAGTTTTGCAACTCAATTGGAGCACAGCAGGTTTTCTCCAGTGCCACCCATCTCCGCAGAGACGGGTTAAGGTGCCACTGGACAATCTGACCTAATCTTGCTGCTTTGTAATATGCCATCAAGCAAGGTACCGCTAGTCCTCCTCTAATCGTGGGTCTGGTTAGTATACTCTTAGCAATTCGTGGACTCTTCTTGTGCCAAATGAATTTCATGATCTTTGACTGTAAGGCGAGGATATCTGCCCGCACCAGTGGTATTGGCAGGGCCTGGAACAGGTAAAGCACCCTTGGTAGGAGATTCATCTTGATGCTATGAATCCGTCCAAACCAAGAAATTCCAAACCCCGCCCACACCCTCAGATCCTCTCTTAGAGCTTGGAATAATTTGGGATAATTTGCTTTGTATAATGAGTCATATGTCTTGGTAATTTGGATACCTAAGTATTTGATAGAGGAGGCTTGCCATTTAAAATTAAAATTTAGTTCAATTAATTTCTCCATTGGGCGCGGGAGACTAATATTTAGGGCTTCAGACTTTGTCTGGTTAATTTTGAACCCGGAGATGAGGCTGAACGCTCCCAGAATCTCAAAGACATTGGGCAGGGAAGTGAGCGGCTTCGACAGGGTCAGTATCACGTCATCAGCGTATAATGCCACTTTATGGGATTGGTCCCCTACGTCTATCCCTGTTATATCTGGGCTTAGGCGAATATGAGCCGCCAGGGGTTCTATACATAATGCAAACAGCAGAGGGGACAGGGGACACCCCTGTCGCGTCCCGCTACAGATGTTAAATTGCTCCGATGGGAAGCCCTGGTGGCGCACCCTAGCTGTGGGGCCTTTATACAGGGCTAAGATGGCTTCTAGGAGGCGTCCCTCGAACCCGAATGCTCCTAGTACTGCCCTCAGATAGGACCAATCGATCCTATCGAAGGCCTTCTCAGCATCCAGACTCAACAGCATAGACGGGATATTCTTTTTATTGGCCAGATCGATCAAATCTATGATCCGTCTTGTGTTGTCTGCCGCCTGCCTTCCTCCAATAAATCCCACCTGATCCGGATGGATTAGCCCAGGCAGGACAATGCCCACCCTGTTAGCTAGCAGTTTAGAAAATATTTTCACATCGGAATTGATCAGGGATATGGGCCGGTAGCTGTTACAGTCTACCGGGTCCTTGCCTGGCTTGTGGATCAGGGAGATTGAGGCCTGGAGCATCTGGGATGGAAAGGAGCCCCCCGCTAAAATTTCGTTGAATAGTTTTAGAAGCTGTGGCGCTAGTATTTTAAGGAATTTTTTGTAATATAAATTTGAAAAACCATCTGGTCCCGGAGCTTTGGCTGGTTTAAGGGCCTTTATAACCTCTGATAATTCTTCGAATGTAAAGTCGGCCTGTAATGCCTCCCTCTCTACCCTGCTCAATTTGGGAAGGCGTGCCTCTTCTAGGATCTTCTGGGTTTTTCCTCTTATTTTCTGTGTGTGGCTGACCTTATCTCCATCATAGAGAACTTCGTAGAAATTTTTAAATTCTGCGACAATTCTTCTAGGGTCGGAGGTAAGGTCCCCCCCCTTGGTGCGGATTGAGGAGATACTATAATTAGGGAGTTTGTTACGTAATTTATTGGCAAGTAAGGTATCTGGCTTGTTGGCTTTGTCGTAAAACTTACGCTTGGACCATGCCAACTCCCTCTCGGCTCTGGAGTTTAGCAACAAATTGAGTCTAGTTTTGATGTCAGAGAGTTCCTTTAGGGTAGCGCCCTGTTTATTGAAACTATGAAGTGCGGAAAGGCGTGCTAGTTTCTCCCGCAAATCTTTTATCTGGGACTCCTTAGCTCTTTTGGTTTGTGCTGCTAAATTCATTAGAAGTCCCCTCATGGTTGCCTTATGGGCCTCCCAGAGTGTAGAGTGAGAAGATACGCTCCCCGTATTGATTTCGAAATATTCCTTAATTTTATCTCCTATCGCCCGCTCCGGTATTGGGTTTTTTAATAGCAGCTCATTTAATTTCCAGTTCGCCCCTGGTCTGTCCAGCAGCCGCAGAGCACATCGCAGCTCAGTTGGTGCGTGGTCCGACCATGAAATATCATGGATCCCAGAATGGGAGACCATGGAGACCGCTTTGTTAGAGACCAGGAAGTAATCTATCCTACTGTATCTGTTATGGGGGTGTGAGTAAAAAGTGTATGCTCTTTCTGTGGGGTGTTGTTCCCTCCAAATGTCAATTAATTGACAGTCACGGAGCCCTTAAAGTATGGTTAGTACGTCTTGTTTCTGTGGTAAGTTAGTCCCCGTGCATCTGTCCAAGTCTGGGTCTAGGGTGCGGTTCATGTCTCCTGCCAGGAATATACAACCTATTGCCACCTTGTGTAATTTATCAAAAAATGACGTGAAGAATCGCGGTGTCTGTTCGCAGGGGGCATAGATTGAGCTTAATGTGACCTCTTGGTTGTTAATTGTGCCCGTGACTATAACATAGCGTCCATCCGAATCTTTATATGATTTAACCACTTGAAAGGGCACTCTGCGGTGTACTAGAATAGCCACTCCCCTTTTCTTAACTTTCGCAGAGGACATAAAAACTGTCCGATAGTGCTTGTCCAGGTAGTTGGGGTGATTCGATTTGGAGAAGTGTGTCTCCTGGACAAACACTATATCTGCTTTTTTGCGAATATAGTCCCTGAAGGCAATTCTGCGCTTTATTGGGTTGTTGAATCCCTTGACATTATGGGAGATAAGGATCAGATCGTTACTCATCTTTGAATTGGATTGAACCTGCGACGGGGGGCGGTGGTGGTGTGTGTTTCGCCATTAACCGTGACCGAGGTAGAGCAGTCTCCGACCTGTAGCACTCACGATGGTCTTTGGTTGGTGGGTCCTGTGGGTTGGGGGGAAACAACAAGGAAACATGGGGAATGACACACATAAAACAATAAACAACTAGTGTCCTCTGAGCTGTGGCCCTGCCAACTTGGCTCAGAGTCCAATGCCTTTGGGGACTGGGCACCTGCCATTGGTCTCTCTCCGATGTTACCTCACCTCGTGATCCCCCTCCCTCCCAAAGGACTTCGCTGGGACAACCCACTCCCAGCCCCTGGCCCATACGGACCGCAGAGCAGGCTGAGATCCCTCAGCTCCCGCCCCGCTCTTAAACCGAAAACTTGAACAATACCTATATGTCTTATAACTCCTAGGTTTAATGCTAACCCAGGTATTTAGTGTTACCGCTTACGTCCCTACCCTTTATTTACCTGGCTAGCTGGGTGGTCTCGTTATCTTCCTCCCCTCCCAGGGGACACTCTTTGGTGTGCTATCACTCCACTCCAGTTTCTCTTCCGTCTCTTTTCCCTGACTAGCTCTCTTATGACACTATCCTTTTCCCTGCGTCTCCCTTCCCTCTAACCCTTTCCAAAACCTACCACACCCTCCTCTACTTGCTACTGCTCTCTAATCACTTCCTGTACCTTCTTCCCTTTAGTAAAACCACTTGCTCTTGCCTTCCTCTCTCACATCCCTCCTCACCACTGCTACTCATCTTGCTTATTCATCCTGTCACCTTCTTTCTCCCACCACTTCCCTTACGCCTCCCTCTTGCCCTGTCCTTCTTATTCACTTACCTCTTCCACCCTCTTGACCTCCCCCTGACTATGTCCACCTTCTTATATGCTGCACCTGCTTTACCCTTATTCTGTCCTGCGTCCCGCCACTAATCCTAACTGCCCTCTCTTATTACCCTATATAGATCCCCTTTCCCCCCATCTGTGGCCTTCTACCCCTGGTTACCCTCCCGGGGTATGTCCATTGGGCCTTCTTTTCTCCGGTGGTGTGTCACATGCGGCTATTGCCGCTCCGGCTATTGCGGCGCTTGGGGCAGGCGAAAATGGAAATTCCCGCCAGACCGGGCCGCTCGCATGACGCTCGTCGCCGCCTCGTGACGTCCGTAAGTCCTTTCTGCCTCCCCCAAGATGGCCGCCCGTGCACTTCCGCTACTGGAGCCTGGACATCCGGCCGCCGCCATTTTGGAAGCGTCGTTCGTCCTGGGCGGTTGTGTTCGCGCTCTCCTCCTGGGTGATGGTGATTTCCTGCTCCTGCGTTCCAGGTTGGATTTTTCTCTCGCCTCGTGGGTGCCGCCATCTTCGGGCCTCCTGCTTCCTTCATCCAAGTGAGTACAGTGTCTTTTACAGGTGGGAAAACGAGGATTTTTGTCCCACCGGCGGGAACCTTGATACAAATTCCGCAGAGCTGCTTGGGTTCTCTTCAGCTTTTATGCTGAGCGTGTTTCCCCTGCAGTTTGCTGTAATTTAAGCGGGCTTAAGTCCGTAGCTGTATAACAGATAACTTAGAACTAATAACTGGGAAACTCAATACCCAAACACTGAGGATTATTTAGAGAGACTTTGCCTTGTTGGGCCTCATCTTTTATTCCGTGGAGACCGGGGCGATTGTCCCGCAGTTGCCCAGCTAGGGCCCAGGATCTCCTCCTCCTCCGCCCGCGCTGGCGGGGCCCCCTCGAGGCCTAGCTTCTGGAGGAACATCTCAACCTCCCCAATCTCCCTCATATGGAAGGCCCGGCCATTTTTGCTGACTGACAAGCCAAAAGGGAAAGTCCAACGGTATCTAACGCTGTGGTCCTTCAGCACTTTTGTGATTGGGAGCAGGGCCCTGCGTCGTAGCAAGGTTAGGGGGGATAGGTCCTGGAAAATGAGCAATCTTGCTCCTTCAAATTCTACTGTTGGGGTAGCGCGGGTCTTGTGAAGGATGGCCTCTCTGGTCTTGTAGTAGTGCAACCGCGCTATGATATCCCGCGGTTGTTCAGACTGTATGGGCCTCGTTCGTAGGGCTCTATGGCAGCGATCCATCTCTAGTCTTTCCCTGGGGGTATCCGGCAGCAAATCCCCCAGCCATCTCAGGACGAATTCCTCGCA
Organism: Ascaphus truei; assembly: GCF_040206685.1. Classification (NCBI taxonomy): domain Eukaryota; kingdom Metazoa; phylum Chordata; class Amphibia; order Anura; family Ascaphidae; genus Ascaphus; species Ascaphus truei. The sequence continues at coordinate 79,988,308 of NC_134487.1, read as the reverse complement.
GTCCCCTGCTTCCTCGGGGACCCCCCGGATTCTGATATTATTGCGCCACTCCCGATTTTCGGCATCTTCCTGCTTTTCTTTAAGGTCATTAATTTGGATCTGCATCTCTGCTGTTTTTTTAGCATTGCGTTTGGTTGCAGAGGTAGTAATGTCCAATTGGGTCTCAACCCGACCTGTGCGCTCTCCCAGGCTGCCGAGTTCCCTCCCCAGTTCTTTAATTTCTGCCTGCAAAAGGGTTTTGAGGTCGGTATACAAGCGATTGAAATCACAAAGCCGAACAGGCCGATATTCAGGATTTTCGCCGTCCTCCTTCTCTCCTTCCCGTTCCGAATCAGAGCCCTGATTTGAACTCGGCGCCATTATGGCCTCCGCCGCGCTGCTCCTTGTGCTGTTGAAATATTGCTTAGTAGAGTTATAGGAGTTAATTTTTAGCAATTCTGAGTGGAGTAAAGGTATTTTATTTCTTTATATTACGAGCGGGGCATAGAGCAATGGAATCATTCATCCATTCTCTCTGCCGTCGCGCATGCGCCCCCCAACCTCTGTCCTTTTAATGTAACCATGTATTGTTATAACTCTGTGACAAGGACATACTTGAAAACGAGAGATAATTCTCAATGTATTACTTCCTGGTAAAACATTTTTATAATTAGATATAAATAAAAACATTTGGATCTAGCCACACATATGATGTGCACTTGACTTCTTACATATAATAATGAAAAAACATAATCTACAATCTATTTGATGCTTATCATAAATTACACTCAGAAATATATACATACTTTAGATGTAAGTGCTTGTTTTTATCTGGTCATCTAGTACATTTTTTTGTGAGATGATGATCTCCCTTATTGGGGGGACTTGCAATTTCAGGTATTGTGGTGTATATTTGGTTCAGTTACTGCTGAATGGTAATATTTTCTGAGCACGTCTGAATTGTCTATCTGTGGGCAGGAATTAAGTAGTAAAGTAGGAGAGGAGATTTCTTTTTTTATGGATTTAAAACAATTATTAGGAAATTAGTTTGTACATTCCTGGTCCATCTTGTGAGGTGACACTACAACTCGCTGGCACAGGTCTGCCCATCTTTGAGTGAGTTCTTTAGATTGTAATCACAGCTGTTACCCCAAATGAGAAATCCTATAAAGTCCACCAATGCTAATGAGAAACATACCCTTCAATGGTACCTATACAGCAGTTATTACACCTGTTTGTTTATGTCCTGTACCTATTAGATTTCAGCTGTACCCACTGTACCTATATCTGAGTGCCTGAAGCTTCACTTTATTAGGCAGCTGGGTGATTGACGGCTTATCTGCTTATAATCAGCTGGTTGGTGTTGGGTTAACACCATTTCTATTGTATGCCCTCGGCACCAAAAAATAGATTGTACGCTCTTCAGGGCAGGGACTTGTGCCTGCAAACATTCTATGTAAAGCATTGCCTACACTGTCAGCATAATACAAAAAAAAATGAAATTGGAGGGTCTGGAGAAGTAACATTATTACAAACAGAGGTAACATTTATTTTAAAGCTTCAACATAAATTGTGGCAGAAATAATAAATATATATATATATATATATATATATATATATATTTACACATATATATTTATATTATTATTATTATTATTCTGTATACAACATGCTAACTTTTCCTTTTTAAACCCAAACTCCAATGGAAGTTATCATTCATCTCTAATTTCATCAATCTTTCTATAGTCTGAATCTTAAGAACTTTTCCATTAAAATATCACTTTTTAGCTCAAATTCTTGTATTTCATCTATTTGGCTCTATGGAACTTCAGTCAATCAATGATATGATGTTAATAAAGAGTCAAGAAATATGGTATATATATCAAAGTAGCCGTTTAACAATTTAAAAATAAACTGTGAGTACTGCTAAGAAATGTTGTGTGTGTGTGTGTGTGTGTCAACAACTAGTTCGATGCTGTGTGATTATGACACATTATGAACAGAGTTTCTTGCTCTTATCTTGCTCCTTAAACCGAAGGCCAAGTAGGTTCTGGGGAAATGGCATATCTCTGTGCTTGAGCTAATTGTGTCAAAAAACTTTTCAAATTGTGTTTTCTCTCTTCAGGAAACAAATAATCTACAGTATACATAAAGCTCAACATCAAAACGTAAAGACACAATAGGAAATCTTAATTTTTTTCTTGGAAAACCAAGTTGTTCCCTTATTGCTTGTTACAATGTTGTCGAGCACAGTGTTATTACTTTCCAGAGCTAAAGCACCATGAAGCCTGTTTTACTTATTTTTAGCTATATATAACATACTGTACTCAATGATGAAGCACGTTGTACGTGTGAAACGCGTTGAGGTTTCGGCACTTTAGGCCATTACCTTATCACGCGTCCATACGTCATCGCATTGAGATGCTTGTCAGTGGCTCAGCTGTTGAGCTTTGTAGCTTTGTGGACTCTATGGATCCAAGTGCTGCAAGCTGTGAGTCCAAGGACCTGTTGCACCGGGTCCCAGCAGAATTCCATCAACGGACCTTTCCAGCTCTCACTGGGACATCGTGGAGCCTACTATTACTTTTTTAATTGTAAGTCTATGTTTGTGTGTTTTTTATATTACGCTATTTGCCATTCTCTTCTGGTGCACTGTGTCTTTTGTGTTGAGAGTATGTGTATATATGCAAAGCATTTGTATACAAAGCAATGCCGTCATTATGAAGAAGATAAAGACAAGATTGTAAATTTTGAATGAGGCAACGTTGTATCTTTGTATTATTACTTTTTCCTTTATTATCCTGTACAAATAAAATTGTTCATTCTTTAAATATACCTTTTGGTGTGTTCATGGTTTAACTGTCTATACACTTACATAGTACTATATCTACAGTAAAGTTTTTTGGCCATTTCAATATATAGAAATGTGTCATTGATAAACTGTACAGAATAAGTTGTTCACCAGAATCATTTGTACCCCCCTCCCCCCACCCCACCCCCAAATAAAAATTATAGTATGCCACCTCATACAGTACAGTAGAGTTAAAAGCAAGTGATTTTAAGATTGGCAAAAATTGATAAACGTACAAAAAAAACATGCTTCATATAATGGTTTCTTAAAATCACTCATTCAATAAGCCCATGTCGAGGGGGAAAAAAAAAGATGCAGACTTGAAATTCACATTGAATGTGAAATCATTCTCGCCAAATCCCCAAGGGGGGAACGTGCAACTACAGTACTCTAATGCTGTGATACGCATACGTGTCAAACCAGGCAAAGTAATTACAGTACTCAGCCATGAACCCAAGGCTCAAAGTTAATGTGTCTTTGTTTTTTAAGGAAGCTCCCATGGCCGGGGGAGTTAAGGATAATGACTTGAATGCCTTTTGCAACTAAATTAGTCCGTCTTTGTCTAATGTGTGTGCATCCTTGAATCCTTGGAACTGTTTTAAAATGTTATAAAGAGTTAACACTCACAGAGACCACTCAAAGAAACAGTACTATATGAAAAGTAGAGCAAGCATAGCAAAAGTTGAAAGTATTGAAAAATAAACAATTAATATTATATATATTATATATATATTTATATATATTTTTTTTTTCTATATATATATATATATATATATATATATATATATATATATATATATATATATATATATATATAATATATTATATAATAATAAATAATAAATATAGAATAAAAGATATACATTTTTATTTTTGTGGTTTCATAGCAAAATTAATAACACATGCAATTCTATTGTAATTATACTGCAAAATGCAATGTCATTGATAAAATATAGCTGTTGATGATAATATAATGTACTGAATATGAAAACATAGCATAATACTGTATAAGGTTTTGTATAAAGCTCACAATTATTCTCTCCTTCTCAATAAAAATTACATTGTCACTTTACATTTTTTTCCTCGTTGGATTTTTAAATCAGATTCATAATGCGCAAGCAACGTTTAAAAAAAGCGATATTAAAGTTCCATCGAACTTCCTCCTTATCTTTTGCCGCTTGATGTCAAAGTTTGTTTTCTGGGGAAAAAATGATGCTATTATTTCTGGTCAAGTCGCGCTGTAGTGTGCATGAGTACAAGCATTGATACTGTATGGCAAGCATATGGCACCACTGTAGTGTCATTGGGAATTAAAGCAGCAGTTCAAGCAATATCCTACATGTGTTTTTTGTTTTTTTTTTTTAAATCAGTTCTGTATTATGAGAACAAACTTGTAGCATTTAAAAAAAATGTAAAATGTTTGAAAGACATTTTAATGTTTCTAATGTACTGTAGGAAGCATTTCCAAAGTGACAGCCCCCTTTCCCTTCTACATAGTTACATAGTTACATAGTAGATGAGGTTGAAAAAAGACGTACGTCCATCAAGTTCAACCTATGCTAAATTCAGACAACAGATACTTTATTCTATATCTATACTTACTTCTTTCTATATCTATACTTATATCTGATAGGCTCTGGCTCTTGAGCCCCACCCCCTCCCTAGCAGTCCACCAATTGAATCCACCCTCCGCTGCCTCTCCTTCCTCCATCTCCGCTCAGGACTTTGCTGACTATTTTAAGGAAAAGGTGGAATCCATACGTCAGAACATCCCCTCTGGTTCTTCCTCCCATCCTACACCTCTTCCTAACTCTCCTCCTGCCTTCCTTGACTCTTTTTCCACTGTCTCAGAGGAGGATGTGTCGCTGTTGATCGCCTCTTCTCCCTCTACCACTTGCCCTCTTGACCCCATTCCCTCCCATCTCCTAAAACCTCTTGCTCCTACTATAATCCCTACGCTCACGCACATTTTTAACTCCTCCCTCTGCTCTGGAACCTTTCCATCCTCCTTCAAACATGCAACAGTCATACCATTACTCAAAAACAGCAAGCTTGACCCTACCTGTCTTTCTAACTATCGGCCTGTCTCCCTCCTGCCTTTTGCCTCTAAACTCCTTGAACGTCTTGTATTCGCTCGCTTGCTCCATTTTCTCAACACCTATTCTCTCCTAGACCCTCTACAATCTGGCTTCCGTACTGCTCACTCCACGGAAACAGCCCTCACTAAAATAACTGACGACCTCCATGCTGCCAAAGACAGAGGTCATTACACTCTGCTCATATTACTCGACCTCTCTGCAGCATTTGACACCGTGGACCACCCTCTTCTCCTTCACATTCTCCATACTCTTGGCATTCGGAACAAAGCTCTATCCTGGATCTCATCCTACCTCTCCCATCGTACTTTCAGTGTCTCTTCTGCTAATACCTCCTCCTCCTCTATTGATCTCTCTGTGGGGGTACCCCAGGGCTCTGTCCTGGGACCTCTTCTCTTTTCTCTGTATACACTCTCTCTAGGTGACCTAATAACATCTTTTGGGTTTAATTATCACCTCTATGCTGACGACACACAAATATATTTCTCAACACCCGACCTTACACCTACTGTACAAACCAAAGTTTCTGAATGTCTCTCTGCTATATCATCCTGGATGGCCCTCCGCCGCCTTAAACTCAACATGGCTAAAACAGAGCTCCTCATACTTCCTCCCAAACCTGGCCCTACTACCTCCTTCCACATTACTGTTGGAACTACGATCATTCACCCAGTAGCCCAAGCACGCTGCCTTGGGGTCACACTTGACTCCTCTCTCACATTTGCCCCTCACATTCAAAACATTTCTAAAACCTGTCGCTTTTTCCTCCGCAATATAACAAAGATACGCCCTTTCCTCTGTTGCTCGACTGCTAAAACTCTGACTCAGGCCCTCATTCTCTCCCGTCTTGATTACTGTAACCTCCTGCTGTCCGGCCTTCCTGCCTCTCACCTGTCTCCCCTACAATCTATCCTTAACGCTGCTGCCAGAATCACTCTACTCTTTCCTAGATCTGTCTCAGCATCTCCCCTCATGAAATCCCTCTCCTGGCTTCCGATCAAATCCCGCATCTCACACTCCATTCTTCTCCTCACTTTTAAAGCTTTACACTCTTCTGCCCCTCCTTACATCTCAGCCCTAATTTCTCGTTATGCACCATCCAGACTCTTGCGTTCTTCTCAAGGATGTCTTCTTTCTACCCCCTTTGTATCTAAAGCCCTCTCCCGCCTTAAACCTTTCTCACTGACTGCCCCACACCTCTGGAATGCCCTTCCCCTCAGTACCCGACTAGCACCCTCTCTATCCACCTTTAAGACCCACCTTAAGACACACTTGCTTAAAGAAGCATATGAATAGGACTGTGGCTATTCTGAACACATGGCACATAAAGCTTGGCCCCCTGCAGATGCACTTACCAGAACTCCCTCCTACTGTCTCTGTACGTTCTCCCTACCTACCATTTAGACTGTAAGCTCCTCGGAGCAGGGACTCCTCTTCCTTAATGTCTAAAGCACTTATTCCCATGATCTGTTATTTATATTATCTGTTATTTATTGGATTACCACATGTATTACTACTGTGAAGCGCTATGTACATTAATGGCGCTATATAAATAAAGACATACAATACAATACAATACTATAGTAACTGCTCAGTCAATCATATTGCAGGACTACATTTTCAATAATGCTGTGCAAGAATTGAATTAAATAACCCTGAGCAAAGGGATTCATTACAAGAGAATGGACCGATCTGCAGCTTACTGTAGCTAATCACTTGTCTGTGTGCATATTGTATTGATGCACATATATATTTTTTAATAATATATATATATATATTTTTAAACTGCAGCATGAACTGCAGCTTTAAACTTAATACTGTAGTGTATAGTGTAATACAGTATACTGTAGTACATAATATTTACCTTCATTGTAAACTTGACCAAACAGGTAGAGATGAGCCACTGTCACTCCTATAGTCTGCATTATAGTTGACAGGTGACAGCTGGCCTGCTACACCTGTAGTTGACAGCTGCTGAAGCTGGTAACCATGTTGATAAGCATGCTGGTACGGGTAATCTGGTTGGAATTCAGGATGGAAATTTTGCTGGTAATCTGGTGGGGACAGGTAGCAAGGATTGCCATTCACCAGGTTTTCACTGACGGTTGGACCGTTATTGTAAGTTGTGCTGGTGCTTGTGCCGGCGCTGGCACATTGCTGGATTGGGATAGACAAATCTTATATGGATTAAACCAGATCTTTCTCCTTTTGCAGTTGCCATGATCAAAAATACTTAAAAAATCTGGGATCACACACCAATACCCTCTTTTATCTCCGGGGGGAGGGGCAATGCGAAAAAAGCAATGATCGTTAGTTAAGGTTTGCCTTACCGAACGCATCCACCTATAAACGTCAGGTAATAATTTGTAAAAATCATAGTTCTAAATGAAATATTCATATTTTTCTGATAAAGTCGCCATCTTATATCTATCTTATATGTTGCAGCATTAATTGCAGAACATATTAAAAATGCATAAGTACCGTCAGGTTTTTTATACGTGTACGGTGTTCACATGGTGTCCAGTCCAGACAACAATTGTGCAGGGATAAAAATGTAGAAAATAGCCCACAGCATTGTGTTTTAGAGGTTTTTATTATGAAACGCCTACATTTTATAACGTCTTCAGCGTCTTGAAGGACCAAGGTCGATTCACAATGAACCACTGTGGTACTGTAGACTTGGTTTTTATCTGTTTTTTAAACACCTGCAAATTGACACAGTAGAACAGTACTGTACACATTATAATTCATTCATTTATGCCACCTGGCGGATATGCGAAGAATTGCACCCAAAGAAATCAGAATCCAGGTAATTCAAAGAAATCAACTGCGGTAAACAAAGGTGTGACTGGTGTGATTGGCGGCATTCATGGCAACGTTCACGGAAGAATAACGAGTGAATGTCACATGGAATATGGCAGAGTTCACAAAAAGGCTCTGTGAATTGTTCGAATAATGGCCGCTGAATCTGTAACACTACCAGAGACTTCAGATTCCGTGATTTTGGCAGGGCAAAACAAATACTCAAGTTATGGGTAGTGGGCCGTAATATACACCTAGACAGAGTGGAGTATATCTCTGAGTCTGGGAGGAGGTGTTACTCCGTCAGGGTGCCTGATAGTCAGGGCAATATGATCAAGAAGCCAGATCCAGCCTACTACTACTAAGGTAGCCCTAGTACCACTCACATTAGATTCAGGTTTCAGTTGGGGATGGATATTTGTAATGGTACTGTTGTATTGCAATGTATGCATATGTTAATGCATGTGGTGTTTAAACCAATTTAGAGGTTGTTGTACAGTATGGGATGTTACGCCTACTGTAGTCCAAGCGCAGGATTGTAGCATAGCCTCTGGCCACTACTTATTTTCCTGGGCCCTACCTGTGTAAGTACTGTTAGGTGCAGGCAGTGGATGGGTTAATTCCTTCAGAAAGGCTTTGTGTGCTATTGCACACTGGTTGGGTCACATGCTGGATGTGATTGCTTGTCAGTATTCAAACCTGCTCTGTTATAGGGCAGGGTTACAAGCACAACCCAAGGGTATAAATACTGGCACTTTCCCAAAAGTGGGTATGTCTCTTTCCTCCCTCTGGGGAGTGAACAACAACTTCTCTGGGTCTCATTAGGAGGCCTCAGGAGGAGCACCATGCAGGAGGAAACTTGGATGGGCCTCAAGCTTTGAAGTGACCTCCTTAGGGGAAGCAAGAGATATACCTGCTGTGTAAGATCTTGAACACTTCAATAAATACCATGGAACCAGATACCAGTGTGATTCATTGTCTTGGGCTAAAGAAAGGTGTCAGTCTAGGCCATCCTTCTATCCAGAGGATCCATGCTGACTGGAGGTGCTGCAACCAATGAACAAGGGTACCCTGTGAACCTGTCCTGATGATTCCCCACACCACCACGGAAGTACTCAGCCCTCCTGTTACCTCACAGGTAAACACCGCAGTAAATAAGGAGTAGCAGACCAGATCTCACGTAGGGTGGGGGTAAAGGGGCTACACAGGAGAAACAGATATCTGTCCTTTGCATCTCCTCTTGATCCAGTGTTTGGCATCATGGGATTCGTGTAATCGCAACGGTTACAAACATATAGTTGTTATTCTGCGAATGGCTGTCAGGACCAGAATTCGATACTTCATTTTTTTTTTAAAGGTAGAGCTAGTCACGCCCCCTTGATACTCTGTAGAACCCTTCTAAGAATGCCTTTCAAGGTATATTTAAAAGTGTCCTGTTTATTCTAGTGTTAAGGAAGCCATACTTCAATCCCATCTTTGGCAAAAGCAGATGTTGACTTGAGATAACATCAGTCTAATACCACACAGGTCTGGTTTGACAGGCCATACAAACAATTAGTTGTATTTTTAAGACAATTTGTAACCGACGTTAACCCCTCGTGTGTCAGATTGATTAAAATACTGTACTTCATATCTCATTATATTATTATGACAGTCACATATAATTAGTACTGGGATTTTAACTTGGTTCCCATAGTCCAAAACCAGTATTACCACCAGGTCACTAAATAGATTCTTGTGAAGATGAATTTCAGGGTATATAGTTTCATGCTGCATAGTTAAATAGTAGATGAAGTTGAAAAAAGACATGTCTATCAAGTTCAAGCTATGCTAAATTTAGACCACAGATATTTATCCTATATTTGTATTTGGACTACAATCTAAATGAGCCCACAAGTTCTGGACCAAAATGGTTTGACGTTAATTACAGGCATACCCCGCATTAACGTACGCAATGGGTCCAGAGCATGCATGTAAAGCGAAAATGTACTTAAAGTGAAGCACTACCTTTTTTCCACTTATCGATGCATGTACTGTACTACAATGCGCATAAACGTGCATAACTGATGTAAATAACGCAATTGTAACAGGCTCTATAGTCTCACCGCTTGCGCACAGCTTCGGTACAGGTAGAGAGCTGGTATTGCTGTTCAGGACGTGCTGACAGGCGCATGTGCGAGCTGCCATTTGGGCGATATATCCTTACTCGCGAGTGTACTTAAAGTGAGTGTCCTTAAACAGGGGTATGCCTGTAGTTAAATTTCACTAAAGTCAATAAGACAATTGACTTGCAACAAAGTTTGATTTGAATGATTAAATTCAACTGCAGTCAATGAGACTATTCATATCAAAATGTGAGACTGTTCACAGATAAAGAAGGTTCATAATAAATAAGTGGAACCTGACATGCCTGGGAACTTGTTGTTTTTGCCCCACACTCACTTTCAATGCTTTACAGTGCATTGCCGGCCCCTCTGGCCGCGAAAGGGTCATATATTTACGCAGACACACCAACTGGGGAATATGACAGCTAAGTCCAAAGCTGCAGGTCAAGCAATATCCTGCATGTGTATTTTTTTTAATAAATCTGTTCTGTTCTATGAGAAAATACTTGTAGCATGTAAAAAAAAAAATCAAGACATTTTTCATGTATTCTAATGTAGGAAGCATTTTTGTTTCTATAGAAACCATTTACAAAGTCACAACTCCTTCCCCTTCCCCTTTAGAGCATTGGCTCTGACTTTTGAGCCCTGCCATCTCGCTATCAATGCACCAATTGTATCTAGTAGCTGCCTGGTCACATGATCTTCAACACAGAACTTTGCATTGTGGGTATGTAGTTCAGCAATAACTGAATTAAATAACTCGGAGCAAAGCGATCGATTACAGGAGAACGGATCGATCTGCAATTTAGCTAATCACTTGTCAGCGTGCAGATTGTATTAATGCACATATTGAATGGAATTTTTTTTTTAAATGGTAGCTTGAACTGCAGCTTTCATGCTGGTTTGTTTTTCATTTGGCGGTTACTCTTTATCTTATTTTGAATGATGTCTCTGTGTAGGTTATTATTTGTGGCTTTTCGAGAGAAATTATTATCTGTGTCTTTTGCTGCCTCATTGCCACTGTCTGTTTGTATTACCTGTACGATCTAACTGGCACACTTCATAAAGGGAGACTGCCTGTTTCACAATATATGATACGTCATGAACAACTAAGACAGGGAAACAGTATTTATTTTTCCTTGGATCTTTACATGTATTTACCTGGATATTTGGATCTATATTCTAAAGATAACAACTTGCACTGTGCTGATTAGCGCTAGTTTGCTCATACTGCTATTGGTATATTATATGAATTCAATATATATATATATAACAGTGTTTCTCCCCCCCCCCCAACTCACATTGGCCCCTTACGTGACGAACCTGCCCCATGTTACATGTTACGTAGTGTGGTGCACCTGCTGGCTTGCAGAACTCCTGAGTCTTCCGCATGTGATATGGGGAAATACATCAGGGCTGGCTCATGAGGTAATGCTGAGAACTACTCACTTCTGGTACAGCGCCTCCATCTCTTCCAGGTCCCCACGACAGCAGGGAGGAGTCTCTGAAAGAGAACCTCTGGATGCAGCTTCTCCCTGAATGACTCCACTCTCAGGCAAGAAGGTTCTTTCATGTTGGACATTCTTTATTAACATCATTAGTGGCAGACTGCCCATCATAGAGGCCGGTCTCTAGCCGCTCATCATAAAGGTTGCCCACCTCAAGGACGTCCTGGACACCACTCCTAGTCTGGGCCCTAGAAGCAGTCCTTGCTCTTCCCTTACTGCCTAATAGAGTAAGGGGAATAGTCTGCCCACCTCTCCCCTAGGGGAGGGCCTCAATCCTTACCAGAGCCCTAGCAGTGTGTTGGGTTAGACAGTCTCATTCAGGTGGGGTGAGACACTCACTAAATTCAGGAAGTGATGCATACTATATAGCTTCAGTAGGCACCACCCCTGTGTCACTGTAAGTGGACACAGAGCATGATGTCACATCCTTCACTACACAATACACATCAAAGGGGATGAGGGAAAACCTCATGATTACTCCTAGCAAACCTGCCCAGGGATTACTGCACAGGAGGAGAAAGACATATAACCCATAAACTACACAGGGTTACATACATACATATATATATATATATATATATATACACAGTATATATGTTTTTTATTATTATTATTTTTATATAATATATATATATACACACAGTATATATGTTTTTTATTATTATTATTAGTTTTTCTAGGTTCTTGTTAAACTCTGGTAGCCCAGTTCTGTGAATGGAATTCTTGATGTGTAATTTGTACAGCATAAAGGTGATTTTATTGTTTAGGGAGCTTTTGAATAGGGAGGAATGCATATTTTTTTGCTTTGTACATAAAAGGAATGCATTCATGGCCGGAGCTCAAATCTTAATTGGTCCCCACCTTTTGTAACTGGACATATTATATTTCATGCTGTCATTTTGCTATTGTCCCTGCTTTGCAAGGTCGGTCTACCAGCTAAAAACAAAAAGCTGCTAATTTCTCGTCTCCAGAACAGGTACAAAACACTTCCCCCTTCCCCCCCCCCCCACAAAAAAAAACCCATTCAAGACTGATTTCTAATTTATATCACAAAGGATTTATATACATATTTTTCTCACACACTGCCTCCTCCGCCTCCCTTAAATTCAAGTGCCTACACCGGCTACTAATGTTATTATTATTATTTATATGGTGCCAAAATATTCCACAGCGAGTACAATTGATAACTAGAACACAAAATATCCAGAATTAAATGTAAGATTTTAGTGCTCACATCCACTGCTCTCCACAATGTGGCCTTTAACATATCTTGAAAGACACAGAGGACCTGCACTACCCTAAAGAAAGTATAAAATGGCCCCAACCAGAGTAAAAGAGCATGGGGTGCACCTATGGGAGCAGGGGCAATGAAGCAAACAAGAAAAAAGCCTAACTGTCACGGTTGTGCTTGCCACAAACCTGTGTCGGACCGCGTGGCTGAGGTGGGGTTGTAAAAGCACCGACCTTAGACCGCGCAGGCTGATCCGGATTGCGCAGTTCGTAGTCGTACGTAGCAGGGTCGGGACTGGAGAAGGCAGCATCGTCTGTGGACAAGCCAGGGTCAGGATCGGAGACATCAGGGTTAACATTATTCAAGCAGGAGTTCGGCAACAGGTAGTCAGGAATTCCCCGCTTCAGCTTAGGAGCGTGAGCGCGGGAGTAGACTCTGTGCGTGCGGCGACCATGGCCCATGGTACTGGTCTCAGGAAAGGATAGGCAGACCAGAGTGGGCACACCGCCTGGCTGCACTGGTAAACCAGTGCTTCAGCGCAAGAGTCCTGAGCGGGCTGGAGAATCCTCCGCTTCACCGCAGGAACCAGGACACGGCCTCTGCAATAGAGAATGAGCAGCAGGCCCCAGGAACCAGGGAGTTGAAGACAACACTGGGGAAACCTCCGCTTCAGCACAGGAGACAGGAACAGACCGCTGCGTGACACTAGCAGCCGGTCTCAGGAAACAAGGAGCTGAAGTCAACAAGGAGAGTACTCCGCTTCAGCACAGGAGACAGGAACTGACCGCTGCGTGAGACTAGCAGCCGGTCTCAGGAAACAGGGAGCTGAAGTCAAACAAGGAGAGTACTCCGCTTCAGCACAGGAGACAGGAACTAGGACAAAACAAAGTAGAAACAAGATAACAAGCCAGGGGCTTGTGGCAGAACACTCGTGACATCCAGGAAGGACTATGCTCGGCAGGGAGCATTGTGGGAAGGCAGTACTTAAAGGTCAGTGAACCAATAGCAGAGGGGGAATGTGACAGTATTGCTTTAATGAGTGAATCCAGGCTGCAGTAAATATCAGGGGAAGTGTTCCAGGACTGCACACGTCTGTAAGGCAAGGTAAACAGTAAACTGAGGTGTGGATTCCCCCTTCACGCGAGACCTCCGGGCGAACAAGACCACTCATAGAGTTGGGGGACTTGGAATTGTTCCTGAACTGTCTAGGATTGGGGGTAGAGTCGTGGTCCAGAGACTCGTGGTCACTCCTTTGTGAACCCCCACCCCCGGTGAGAACTGCGGCCAGACAGGCCCATCCATGGGTCTCGGGGACATTGAGTTGTTTCGAATGTTTTTTAGGCGGAAAGGGGATCCGTAAACGAGCAGTTCCTTGGTGAGTACTGTTCTAGGATATGAGAGTGGTGGTAGAGACATCATTGGTACGTGGCTCGCCACGCGAAATGGCTTGGGAATCCAAGGCTTTGAAGAACCAGGGGGTTCCGGAGCAGAAACGTCAGAAGAACCCCCACTGGGAGCCCAGTCTTTAGTAATGGGACCATAATTTAGGATAAGCGGCATAGATAGTTGATCGAATATACCAGGGCGACCTTCGGGACAGACAAAGTCTTGGCTGACCTCTGCATGTAGGAATTTGAGGGGGTTTTCTCCTCCAGAGGTCTCCCAGGTAGTGGTCAGCAAGGGTATAGGGTGGGTGGGAGCATTTCCAAGTATTGGTATGGAAGGTAACAAGGCAAGCAGTAAACCAGGCATAGAGACCGAAATCTTGGGATACGTACAGAGTATTTCCAACACAGAGGAAATGACAGGGGCAACAGAAGGTTCCGAGGGGGAAAACCATGGTTTCGCAGAGGCAGAGAAGCAATCAGCAGTGGAGCTCCCAAATACTGGGGAACCCCCAGTGGGAGATAGTATTGTCTGGGGATTAGGAATAGGCTTTGGGGCTTTAATATCAGGAGCTTGAGAAAAAGGCAGAGCAAGGGAAGCGGCGGGAGGGAAGCTAACATCAGAAGCTGAATCTGTACTTCAGTGACAGGGACCTGAGAGACAACAAGCAACAAGTAGAAACTATGGAAACTCTTAATGGCAGACACCTTAGGAGCACAAGGAGTCTTATCCAAAACTGCAAGGACCCTAACAACAGGGGTACTTGACATGACATAAACATGAATAGGTGTGTTTACTAGTGCAAAAATTCTGATAACAGGACTCCTAGCCAGTGGTGAGGGTGTCTGGGTTTGACTAGTGAGAAAATCAGATATAGTGATAAGTGACTTAGAATCAATCACTGAGGTTCTAGGTTTGCTGGACATTTGTGAAAAAATACCCTTTAAGACAGGAGCTTTAATTTTTTCCCCGAGTACCCCAACGGTTGCTGGGGCATATTTAGACGCAGTGCTGAGGGACTGAGGTTTAGAAAGGGCAGGAAAACTAAATAGCTGGGATTTAAACACCAGGACTAGTAATATAGGCAAGGTGGTCTCAGACTGTACTAAGGGAGTAACAGATATGCTGATCCCTGGAGGGTTTGCATGGGCAGAGAAATCAGGGGAACTACTGTAACAGCAAGGACTTCGTCTATAGAAAGAGATTCTGAATCTGAAGGGAGGTTTTTACCTCTCAGAGTATCAGGACCGGCAAGGCAAATTTCAGAGAGAGGGGAAACTGTGTGCAGGCTTCTAGCTAGCACATATGAAAAAGCGTAACTTTTGAGTGAAAGCAGTGTGTCAGCAGATATTCCTGGGAACACAACATGAACCCCAGGAGGGGAATACTGACCACTGTACGCTTTTAACCCTAAGCTTTGAGAAGGGGAGAACACAGACAGTACACGGGGGGTAATCATAACTGTACTGGTCACTGAAGTGGGTATTTGGTAAGGAATGTCTGGGAAACCAGAAATGACTGCAAATTCCACGACGTGGGGACTATGCGCTGAAGTAGGGATCATGGCTCTCTGGGTGACAGACTGGTTCAGCGACATAGCCGGGAATGGGAACTCTGCGACCAAGCTTAGGGAAAAAATTGGTAACTGAATACACTTAACTGGAATCAGAGCTTCAGCCGAAGTTTCAGGGGGCACAGCAGCTGAAACTTGAGCTGAAGCAGGGGCTTTAAAGCAAAGACTAACTAACGACTCTGCAACGTTAGGGTAGTCATTCAATGCAACCTCTGCTGTCGGACTTGGGGAATCATTCTCTGAGGTTAGAAAGGAGGCATTAACTTGGAGGCAGCACAAATTTACAGGGGTTAATGCAGATAGTACCTGAGAGTAAAAAATAGGGAGCTTTTCCTCTGTAATGGGAGACACAAGGGATTTCTCTTCTGGAGCTAGGGACGTGACCTTGGCTGGCGAAGAACAGGGAGTTACCAAAGGAGGCTCATAGGGGTGACCCGCCGGGGTTAATACAGGAATGACCTTGGGAACAGCACTTAGGAATTCAAACTTAGTATGTGGAGGTAGAAGGGATTCGTTCTCTGACAGGGAAGGCGCGCAGAACTGCCAAGCACGGGTTAAAGCAGGAAAAACTTCAAGGGCTGAAAAGGGAGATTTTGAGTTAGAAATAGAGGGAAAAGGGGATTCGCTCTCGGATACTAGGACCTCAGTGTGGGCTAGAGACATATACGCAGACTCCAGGGGAACCTCACAGGGCTGATCGGCAAGGGTTAACATAGACATATCATTGGGGTCAGAGTAACCGGGAGTACAATCAGGGCTAGGGGCCGTGGCAGCTTCTACATCAGGGGGCAGTGATAGTGGAACAGTTTTGTCATTTCCTGGAGAGGGAGATATGTCCCCAGGTTTAGCGACAGGACTGGCAGCACAGGGGGACTGCCAAGCGGCAGCTTAGCTGGCGAGGAGAGGATCCTGTTTAATTATGCAAATGTCCAATGTTATGGAAAGTACACGCAGCGTGAAGAGAGGGTCCTGTTGTACTACGTGAATGTCCAATGATAAGGCCAGGGCATAGAGTGCATTTTGGGCGCTGGCCAGTTTCACAGGGTTCACATTATCCCAGTTTAAAGGGGAAACAGGGAAGCGAACACAAGCGGCCAAAGACTGTTTTATGTCCTTGAGGCAGTAAGCCTTACTAATGAGATCATTACTGCATTGTCTTTGCAAAGGGGTTAAGGCTTCATACATAATCTGATCTTCAATCAGGGGTAGAATCTCGCACAGATACTGGTTTTCAAACTGGGACTGGTCTGCAGGCCGGGACAGGATTTCAGAAAGAAACATACCAACCCTCACCACAGGGCGGTCCGAGTTTGTGGGACCGAGCATACTGTCACGGTTGTGCTCGCCACAAACCTGGGTCGGACCGCGTGGCTGAGGTGGGGTTGTAAAGCACAGACCTTAGACCGCGCAGGCTGATCCGGATTGCGCAGTTCGTAGTCGTACGTAGCAGGGTCGGGACTGGAGAAGGCAGCATCGTCAGTGGACAAGCCAGGGTCAGGATCGGAGACATCAGGGTTAACATTGTTCAAGCAGGAGTTCGGCAACAGATAGTCAGGAGTTCCCCGCTTCAGCTTAGGAGTGTGAGCGCGGGAGTATCCTCTGCGCGTGCAGCGACTATGGCCCATGGCACTGGTCTCAGGAAAGGATAGGCAGACCAGAGTGGGCACACCGCCTGGCTGCACTGGTAAACCAGTGCTTCAGCGCAAGAGTCCTGAGCGGGCTGGAGAATCCTCCACTTCAGGGCAGGAACCAGGACACGGCCTCTGCAATAGAGAATGAGCAGCAGGCCCCAGGAACCAGTGAGCTGAAGACAACACTGGGGAAACCTCCACTTCAGCACAGGAGACAGGAACAGACCGCTGCGTGACACTAGCAGCCGGTCTCAGGAAACACGGAGCTGAAGTCAACAAGGAGAGTTCTCCGCTTCAGCACAGGAGACAGGAACTGACCGCTGCGTGAGACTAGCAGCCGGTCTCAGGAAACAGGGAGCTGAAGTCAAACAAGGAGAGTACTCCGCTTCAGCACAGGAGACAGGAACTAGGACAAAACAAAGTAGAAACAAGATAACAAGCCAGGGGCTTGTGGCAGAACATGCGATGACGTCCAGGAAGGACTATGCTCGGCAGGGAGCATTGTGGGGAAGGCAGTACTTAAAGGTCAGTGAACCAATAGCAGAAGGGGCGTGTGACAGTATTGCTTTAATGAGTGAATCCAGGCTGCAGTAAATATCAGGGGAAGTGTTCCAGGACTGCACACGTCTGTAAGACAAGGTAAACAGTAAACTGAGGTGTGGATTCCTTACACTAACAGACTATGCAAAGAAACTCCCACTAAAAGCAAGGGCATTCAAGGGCAAAGGGAATATATCAATGTATATTTATTAGACACAACTACAGACACAATTTTTTTTTTAAAACAGAGACAAGACCATCAGTAGGCAAAGCACACAAAATATTGTGAAACATAACCGCATCTACATAAATAAAGTAAATATGGAGACCATTAACCACAAGGGGCAATCACAGTGATCCCCTCACGAAAAATGTGAATGTGTACCCGTTACAAAAGCGCAAAGTGTACAGTAGATAAGGAGTGTCCTTCTCAAAGGAACTTACAATCTATAAGGAAGGGAGAGTGGAAACATGAGGTACAGGGGGAGAAGAAGGTTAGAAGTACAAAACAGATGCAAAATACATTGACGCAATATGGTAATGCTAGCAGACTCGTGGTCTGTTCTCTCAGGACAGGATTCATTAAGGTCTGTTATGGGCGAACGCACTAAAGGACTGTAGTGAATCTCCCTCTCAGGGCCATTATGTTCTTAAGACATCTTTCCCATGCTAAGAAAGAGTCCATCTCCATTCAAATAAATTGGATTACAATCTTCTTATGCGAAGGGAAGACAGCACTACAGCATACTGAAAAGGGGAGGTAGCATCGGTTTGGGTCCTTTTCCTGCAAGTATCTTGCTCTTTTTTTTTAATCTAAATCCAACGCACATATCCACAAAAGGACTTTAAAGGTGAGTGCCACATTTATGCATATTGGCCCAAGTTTTTGGTTTTTGCAGCAATACACAGAACGTGTCAGTCAGACTCACCATATAGAAGAAAAAAAGAAGATTATATGAAAAAGTAGAGGCTACAGAACAAGAAAAAAAAATAGATCCACTGCAGTAGATATAAATGTTCGGTTGCCTTGACAACAATTTATGGAACCTATTTTAGCAGTCTCTACAGATGTGTATAGTTCAACGGAAGACTAAGCCAGTATAACAATGGTCAGGGTGAACAGGGCCTTATAGGCTGAACATGAGATCCCCAGGTCAGGCCAAACTATGAAGATATTATCAGCCCTGTGTGTTCAACATAATGCTTAAAGCAATAAATAGCTTATGTTATTTCTGAAGAATACCCACTCTTCTTGAAGATAATCTACAGCATTTAGATGTTCATGTGAGAGTCTTTATCAGTTTGACCGAAGGCTCTTCTGGTTTTGATTTAGAAGCATATATCCAATTACTGAACATAGAAATGGTCAAAGGTTAAGGATATTTAACTGCTTGTAATTTACAAACTGAAATTATCTTGTCTTCTTTCCTTAATTTGTGTACAACGCTAGGAAAACATCAATAGGGTTTCTCTTTTTTTTTTCCCCTGGATAGAATCAACATTGTTTTTCTCTTGAACTTTGTTTCTTAGAAATAAGAATTGTAAAACAGTGCAAGGACAAAACCATCAGCAATAATGAGTCATATGGCTTTAAATAAATTGATGTCAATAAAAATATCTAGCCTACATATGGAAGGAGATTATGGGAAAATGTGAATATTTATTTATGATACTTTAAACATTAAATGAGAGCAATATAGAACAAAAGTCCAGAAAACCAGTGCTACAGAACTTCTGAAGTGTGTGTGTGTGTGTGTGTGTGTGTGTGTGTGTGTGTGTGTGTGTGTGTGTGTGTGTGTGTGTGTGTGTGTGTGTGTGTGTGTGTGTGTGTGTGTGTGTGTGTGTGTGTGTGTGTGTGTGTGTGTGTGTGTGTGTGTGTGTGTGTGTGTGTGTTAGATGGTATGTGATAATATTGTCACTCATGATTTAGTAGAAAAATAAGCAGTATCTTTGCTTCTCTCCAAATGGGGATTTATGGATAATAGGGACAGAAATAGCCTGTTAGACTGGTCTGACGTGTTCTCCACCCCACATATATGGTGTAACCACTTAGAGTGTGTAAAGCTGATCACAGTATATATGATAGCTCACAGATGATCGGAAATAACCTTGATGTTGAGTAGTACTCACGGCACATAAATGATTCTTGACTCCTTTTTGGCGTGCTTCCAGCAATGAAATAGTAGTTTTGTAGTCCCAGGAGAGGGTCAGCGGTGCACAGCAGCAAGGACAGTTAAAATTGAGCTCAGCACATCAAAAAAGTTTAAAATTAATTTATTGACAAAGGTGACATCAGGGATGGGTGGGTAACAGGTAATTCTGATGCGTTTCGCACTTGTTAGGTGCTTTGTCAAAGAGTATAGCATCCCCCTGGTCCCCCTGTCTTATAGGCAGCAAAACAGATGTCCAGAGGCAAAACCGGAAGTGACGTGGCTCTCAACCTGGGTGCAAAACCTACCAGACAGGAGGAGCGACTCTCCCAGTGCAGAGGTCCAGACTGCGAGGTCAAATGACACAGTTGGTCTCTGGACCCCAAATCACTTTACCGGAAGTGACGCGGCACCAAACTGCGTCAGGGATGGCACCTCCAAGACACAGGGGCATGGCTAAATGAAGGTACAGAGCAGAGCAGCAGCATCCCCAGCACGGAGCCAACATTACAGGGACTAGTACCAGATACTTATAAACATATAAACATAAGAAATACATAAACAAACAAGTAAATATAAACAATAATGTAAGCATTTTGAATGCTAATGGAAATACACAGATGTCAATGCCCAATGCAAATAAATGTATATTTGTGTATAATTAACAGACCTATTTGTGATTATTTGGAAGTGACTGAACTTATAAACAAAGAAGATGTATGAACTATTGCACATATAAATGCATAATCTTGAAAACAAATATAAAGATATATAATTGTAACAGGTATTCCCCCCCCACCCAATCGCATATATGGTGTATGTAAGGGGAACCTATATGTTACCAGGTGTGGTGCGTTATACCTGTCAGCCTCACAGGAGGCCTGAGCCTCCGCTAGTGAGAGCCTGGGGTGAATCTCTGGAATGTTCTCGTCGGTCAGCGCCTCCACCTATGTAGGATTCTATAGGAATGTAGAATGGGCCTAGCATAGGAACCCCCCCTGAAACCACATACACCAGGGTTATGGCTAAAAGGTTTACTGAATGAGCAAATAACACAATAACATCACATCACATCATATTGTATAGCAACACAACACAGAGTATCATACTTTCACAGTGCAACATCATCAGTATGCACAACGATATATATGCCACCCTCTGACACTAGCTGGCAGCTATAACCTTGCCCCTAACTGGGCTATAACCTCCTTACACAGTATCCCCAAAGTCATTGTACCCAAAGTCCCAAGAGTCCCACAACCCCACCCACGTGTGGAACAGCGCTGCCCACTAAGATGAAGTGTATAGGTGGTGCACTTGGTGACTTGGATAATACCTGCCCGGTGCTCCTGTTACCTGGTGCGCAGATGACCTTTGCTTGGAATCCCTTGCTCCAGGAGATTATCCAAGATGCCTCCGCCTCAATGGTGGGTGGCTCCCGCATGGAGTGATACACCTTTATAATGTCTCTTATCTCTGCTAACGCAGAGGATGTATTACCTTCACAACAATTGCCAGGATAGTCATGGTTCCTGGCTGTACACTCACTTGTCTAGGTTCTACAGGACCCTGTCCCTAGTCTAAGGGGAGTCCCTGTAGTAACCACAAGCTGAGGTGAGTAGGGCCTAGCTGGGGGCTAAGGGGAGACTTCTGGCCTAGTGCAGGAGGCTACTTTCCTCCCTGCACAAACACACCCTCCCCTCTCTGTGTCCCAGCTCCTAACTGACAATCCCTGTCTTCACACAACATTGTTGCAACTTTGCAGCATGAGAATCTGTCAGCCTTATTGGCTGTCTGGCTGCCTGTGACCAGGGTGAAAGTGCAGTCCCCAGAGGCTGCTGGGAATTGTAGTCCTTGGTGGCTGTCTTTAACATTGGGGCCTCGTGCGCGCTGTGTAATGGCCGCCGCCGCTGCTAACTGCGCATGTGCGAACTGGGGGATGTCCCTGACTATGGAGCGCCTCTTCTCACTCCCTGTAATGGCTGTCATATCGCATCTGGGGCTATACTGCGCGTGCGCGAGCTTCTGCCTATGCGCGAACGCACGCAAGATGGCGGCTCACTGTAGCTGATGTCGCCGGGAGCCCCCGGTGACGCGATCTCCCCTGCAACTGCCCTCACGCTGTCGCAGGTAAGAGAGAGAGAACCGAATGTCTGGGGAGCCAGAGGGGACCTGGCTACATAATATATAAATAAATATATTTATAACTATAGTTCGTGAGATGAGCAAAGGAAACCAAAACAGACAGATGAGAGGCAAGGAATGTATGTGTGTATAAACATACATACATGTATACACATACATATCTGTCTTTACAATGCTGAATGCAGACTATCATAAATGATATAAATATATCAATATTCAGACACATTAAACATTATGGGCCTCATGCAATAAGCAGCGATAAGGCACTTATCTACCACTTATCGGCCAAAAATGCCTACTCTGATTCTGTAAGGGTTGATAAGTGGGCGATAAATGCCTGAATCGCCAAAAAAACTTTTGAACAAAATCAAATCGCTGACAGAGCAGCGATAAGCCACTTACCGACGCTTTCGGAATGTTCATAAACACGTGCGATTCTAGTAGCCGCGAGTATGTTATCGCCGCCAATCGCCGCCCTAGAATGGCGATTTTCTCCCCAATCCAAACACCAGAAAAAGTTGGCAGATTGGTGGTGAGAAGCGTTGATAAGCAGCGATACGGCACTTAGAAAAATGCTGCCCTTTTTCCTGCCTCAGATTGATGCCAGGGGTCTCCAGGAGCCGATACCCATTAATACCAGCACCGGAGACCCCCCGGCATGTATCCGAGGTATGAAAAATGCATTTACAGCCACTTCATTACATTAGTGACTAACCACTAAGGCAATGAAGGGGTTAACCACCCGTAGCAGGCTTATTGTGGGTAGCGGGGGTGGGTGAAGGTGGTATTTGGCCCTTCGTGGGTGTTTAGGCCTTGCGGGAGGAGGTTTGCGGGTGGACTTAACCCCTTCATTACCTTAGCGCTAAGGTAATGAAGGGGTTAACCCTCTGTGGCAGGACGGCCTCGCGGAGGGGTCAGTAAGACGCTAGACACGATGGGAAATTTTAAACTATAGTAGTTTATTAGCCACAACTTCTTGAGCCCTTACTAACAGGGCAGCCAGCTAATCTGGTTATGCCCAAAATATGTGCTCCACAAAGTATAACAATAAAGTATAACAATAAAGTCTTATCTGTATTGTAGCTCCAATAGCATACAGGAACGTTGGTTCCGGGGAGCAGGCTGTGCAATCTTCATCTTTATTCTGGGTTGGGGTCCCAGCTGGTCCCAGCAGCAAAGCTTCTCGCAGGACTGGGGGACCAGAGCAACAGCTAGGGCTTCCTAGCCGGGAGAAGTCTCTCCACCCTCCTGGGGAAAAACAAGCTCACCTTGTATGAGCCACTTCATGCTTTTTAAACCTGTAGTCTCTCAGGCGTCCTGCTTAATTAGTAAAACATACAGGACACCTGCAAGCTCATATTGAACCCCCAAAATAACCACAACATATCTATAAGCATATAGGTGTCACAGAGGAGTGCTACTGAGCATGGCGATATATATATTTAAAACCAGAGACAGAACATGAAACACAGACAGAGCTCAGTGCACATCCAGTGAAACCTATACAAGGTACAGTGCCTAAATATATATGTATAGATATCTATTAAATAAAATGGTCTTTATTATTGCCTGCTTGCAGTTTGATTGTGACAAATCTAATACAGAGTACTTTTCCTGGTAATGGACAGATTAATAAAAGCTTCAATCAGACTTAGAACTATGCAACTAATTTTGACAGTTTTATTATAAATCATTCTTCCTGGTAATGCACAGGTTATTAAGAATTTATATTAGTGTTAGAGACCCTTGAGATGTGGTCTGCCGTGTAGTGGCTCAGGGGCTTACGACAATTTGGCCAAAATGTTAAACTTAAAGACCATTTTATTTAATAGATATCTATACATATATATTTAGGCACTGTACCGTGTATAGGTTTCACTGGATGTGCACTGAGCTCTGTCTATGTTTCATGTTCTGTCTCTGGTTTTAAATATATATCGCCATGCTCAGTAGCACTCCTATCAGGGTCGCCTAAACCTCCTGCCTAGCCATAGTTCTTCTTTGTCAACCGGGTGTGCTGCTGCCTTCTGTGTGCTCTAGGGCAGGGGAGCGCAAACTTTTTGTGCTGCGCCCCCCTGTCTCTCTGCCCCCGGCTCTCGCGCCCCCCTGCCTTCCGTCAGGCGCGTCAGATGACGCTGCGTGTGCGTGTGACGTCAGGTCACATGGTGCCGCGGCGTCTATTGACGCCGCGTTGCCATGGCGATGCAACACAGACGGCTGAATCCCGGTAAGTAAACAGTTGCAGGGGCCTCACGCGATCCCCCGGCATTTAATTTAAATGCCTGGGGGAAGAGCGCGAGGCCTCTGCAACTGCCCGCGCCCCCCCAGCACAATCTCCTGCCCCCCCTGGGGGTCGCGCCCCCTACTTTGCGCACCGCTGCTCTAGGGTTCCTCTGTCTGTCTGTCTTCTTATTGCTCATGTCTCTGTCCTTTATAGCTTTGCTTCCTGTTTGGTTCCTTGCCTTTGTTTTGAGTCAGACTCCTATGCACATGCTTCTGTCTCTGATCCTGATCTGTTCCTGTACCATTCCTGTATTTGATTCTGTTCATAGTAAAGGCCCTTGCTGGTAATCTGGCTTGTCCCTGTTTGTTCCCCGGTCTCAGTCCCTGCTCCCCGGTCTCAATCCCTGCTCCCCGGTCTCAGTCCCTGCTCCCCGGTTTCAGTCCCTGCTCCCAGACCTGTTCCTGCTCACATGTCCTGTTCCAGTCTCCTCGTTGCCCACCTCTGCTTGTTACCTGACTACGCTATCTGCCGCCTGCCTTGTACCCCTGCTTGTTACCAGACTACGCTATCTGCTGCCTGCCTCACACCTCTGATTGTGACCCCTACTACGCTCCTGCTTGTCCGGCCACCTAGATCCTACCCACTACACGAGTCTCCCTTGACAACTCCTCTGTGACACCTATATGCTTATATATATGTTGTGGTTATTTTGGAGGTTCAGTAGGAGCTTGCAGGTGTCCTGTATGTTTTACAAATCTTGTTCAGCTGGTCTTAGCTGATTGGAAGGTGGCTCTTCCTATCTTGTTGAAGCTCCCCCCCCTCCCACATTTAAATGGTTAAAAGCTCACTCCATAGCATCTCCCACTCTCAGGGGAACTTGCCTGCTTGCAGTTTGATTGTGACAAATCTAATACAGAGTGCTTTTCCTGGTAATGTACAGGTTAATAAAAGCTTCAATTAGACTTAGAACTATGCAACTAATTTTGACAGATTTATTATAAATCATTCTTCCTGGTAATGCACAGGTTATTAAGAATTTATATTAGTGTTAGGGACCCTTGAGATGTGGTCTGCCGTGTAGTGGCTCAGGGGCTTACAACACTTTGGCCAAAATGTTAAACTAAAAGACCATTTTATTTAATAGATATCTATACATATATATTTAGGCACTGTGCAGTGTATAGGTTTCACTGGATGTGCACTTAGCTCTGTCTGTGTTTCATGTTCTGTCTCTGGTTTTAAATATCCTGCTTAATTAGGCTGTAGGTGTATGCAGTTCTCCAACTGTAGGTTAACTGGTTTAGTACTGGAAAGTACACACATCCTCCATTCCAGCTTACTGAGTCAGTGACTCTGTCACATATCCCTCCCCCTAACGAAACATTGTCCTGTGAGCGGCCCGTGCACCACTCCCGTGCACCAGCATCTTTGTAAAAAATGTCCAACGTCGGCCCTTCCCTCCCCTTTTTTTTTCTTGCCTTCCAATTTAGGCATTTTCTTTTTGGGTAATTACCAGGCCATCTGGGTCTGAAGACTGGTACCTCACTATCTCCTTGTCTTGTGCCAGTTTCAGTTTAAGGTTGATGCTCCGCTTTTGTTGTGTCTCTTCTTGCCAAGGTTCCTGAGCATCCTGCTGTCTATTAGATCTCTCTGCCAGGACTCTACGCCACGCTGTGACCTTGATCTGCAAATCCTGAAGATGCATTGTTGTCCTTGTCCTCTTGTGCTCAGAGTCTCCCTTATCCTGTAGAAGAGCATTGACCTCGGTCAGCTCATTGCATACACTCGCCAGTGACTGTTTGGCCTTCTCTTTTGGACCTTTCTTCCTCAGTGTACCTTCAGTGTTGGGTTCCACACCATTTATCTTCAGTACTTCAACTTGGTCGGGATTCCTATTAACCCGAAGTACACCCCATGGCACCTCTCTTTTACCGTCAGCAGACTCATAGGCTTTTGCCTTTCTGTCTTGACTCTTTGACGTACTCTGTTGGGAGATTTGCTGGACCATCTGTGCGGTCTTTCTCCTCTTACGATCAGGGGCACACTTCCGTCTCATTCGCGGCTGTCTCTTCACAGTGGCCGCCCTCATGGCAAGGAATCCACTTTGTGTCTCCTGGGCACTGTAGTTTGATTGGATTCTTACTGTGCTAGTGCATCGCAATTTGGCCTTCGCATTCCGTGCCTTGTGGAAAGTAGACTGTAGTTCTGCAACGGTATGGCGGTCATGCTTCCTGGAGTGCCTCCCTAGTTTTATCTCTACCACCACCTTTTCCATGGACTGCTTCAGTGACCCAAATGTCTGTCTTGGGGTTGTAAGCGTTTCCTCCAGCTTCATCTGAGAAACCTCCTGCTGGGCAGCAGTAGAGTCCAACGTAGCGTCCCGCTCAATCTTCAGAGCCTCAAGCTCCTTGCCTAGGTCACACTTTTGTTTCTCTGCCATCTTGCGGCCAGCACGCTCAGACTCCAGGTCCTTCCTTGGGTCTTGAAGCTGTCCTGCCTTTCTTCTTTCACACAGTGCAGCTGCTAGTTCAGCTTCTTTAGAGTTGAGTCCTGATTCTACATCTCCTAGCAGACTCAGAACAAGGCTTAAATCTGTCACTGTTTCTTTATTCTGGACCTGCATCTGTTGGTGCTCCTCCTGGACCTTGTCCAGCTCCAGCTGCAGCTGGGCCCCCTCATTGGCAGTCTGGACCAGCTGCCTGTGGATATCAGCCATCTCTGTTTCATGGTGCAATGTCAGGCAGGCCACCTGACGGACGGACACCTCCTCCCTCTTGGCGCGCTGTATCTCGCGCTCAGCCATCTGCATCTGCAACTCTTCCCGGTGCTTACTCTGGGTTCGCATCAGCGCCTCCTTCATCTTTTGGAGCTCTGCAGTTTTTGTCGCTAGGTTCGCTGCTGCTTCTGTTTTCCAGGCGTCTTTCTCCTTGGTATACTGACTCATTGGAATGGCGCTGTCCCTCTGCTTCTCCAGCTCATGCTTCAGTCTCTGGACCTTCTCATGTTCCTTCTCATACAGAGTCACCTGGCTTCTAAGCTCCGCCTCCAGGGATGCTCTTGTGGTGATCAACGTGACCTTCAGCTGCTTCAGGGTGAGGTATTCTTTTTCCAGCACTCTCTCTGCATTCTGCAGTGCAGCCTGTACTTCTACTTTTTCTTGCGCCAATTGCGTCTTCACTTTCTGCGCTTGGTGAAGCTTCTCAGTCCCTTCACTGACCTGACCAGTCAGGTTTAAAAACTCTTCCTTCAGGTTTATATTCTCCATTTTCACTGTCTCTATATCCCTTAGGACCATCTCATTGGCTTCCTTCAAAGTACCCAGCTCTGTATTTAGACAGTGGCTCTCCTGGCGTGAGTGTTCCACCTCTGTGCTAAGATGGTGCACCTCTTGTAGATCCTTCCCATATATCTGCTTCATATTAGCAATTAGTCCATCAGACTTGTTCTGCTTTTCATCCATGTTAGCAATTGCGGTGTTGGCCTTTTCCAGACTTGTCATCAGCTCCTCTAACTCACCCCGTAAGAGACGCTCTGTTTTCTTTAAAGCCTCATAGTCTTGTATAGCTGGGAGTATACACCTCTGTACCTCGGCGTTCGCTTCTTGCTCCCTATTCAATTGTTCCTGCAAGACATCATAATCACGGTGGGCAGTTTGGAGTGCAGAAATTAAGGCCTCTTTTTCCTGGACCAAGGATTCAGCTTCCCTTTGCTCCTCCTTTTCCTTTGCCACCTTTCCTGTGACAATTCTGCCCATCACTCCGGTCTGCAGCACATCTCTGTGTCTTGCTGATGCCTGTTGTCCTGATATCGCAGGCTCAAGCGGTTCGGTCACTTCCTCTGCGATTTGAGAAATATTTTTCTTTTTCTTCTTTATCTTTGCTTTATTAGCTCCAGAGACATCAGTGGTACTGGGCGCACACATCTTGCTTGTACTCACAATGTGTTGCTTGCTTTTGCAGCTGTGGGAGACAATATTCATCATGTTGCACCTGTTGCCACTGTTTATATTTGAGAATTTGGGGACACACCCCTCCCGTGTGTCATGACAGGTCCAGCATACTGAATCCTTTAGAAAGTCACTTGGTTTCCTTCTAGCCGGCACGGCTCCGAACTCCTGGTCACCGACTCCAAGGTTATGGGGTCCTGCACTCTGGACACTGGTCACTTTTGCAGCTTTCATCTGCGGGTACGGCTCTCTTCTCGGGGCCACATATGCATCGTCATCATCATCATCCTCATCATATGGCCTGAAGGGACACTGTTTTGTATGATTACGTACATTGCAAAACTGACACTTGTGGCCATTTTAAAACCCTGTTTTTTTGTATTGTTTTGTTTTTTTTCACACCCGACAGGGCAGACTTTGCACAACACACGTAAGTTGTATGTGCTTGTATGTGCTTTACAATATTTTAACCTTCTGGGTTCTTCTTAGGGCAACTTCTTTGCAAAAATCCCTTTTCACTTTCTTTTATACCAGACAGGGCAAACTTTACACACAGCACTTGCTAGCTGCAAATTCACTCGCTTCAGCAAAAGGCATTAGCTTTACACAGCAATCCTTTCATACCCGACGGGGCAAACTTTACACTCGGCACTTGCTTGCTGTAAATTCCCTGCTTCAGCAAAATCATTTTTTGGTTTTCTGCTTGAGTTCAGTGGCTCACACATCTTCATCTACTGACCCCCAGAGGCGTAGCATCCCACTTCTAACACCACCTGTGGCAGGACGGCCTCGCGGAGGGGTCAGTAAGACGCTAGACACAATGGGAAACTTTAAACTGTAGTAGTTTATTAGCCACAACCAAATAAAGTACAGTTGCACCGTCTCTTTAAGAAACCAAATTATAGAAAATAAAACCTATTCCCATTAGGGAAACTAACTCAACTTCTTGAGCCCTTACTAACAGGGCAGCCAGCTAATCTGGTTATGCCCAAAACATGTGCTCCACAAAGTATAACAATAAAGTCTTACCTGTATTGTAGCTCCAATAGCAAACAGGAACGCCGTTTCCGGGGAGCAGGCTGTGTCCAGCTCGCAGCAATCTTTATCTTTATCCTGGGTTGGGGTCACAGCTGGTCCCAGCAGCAAAGCTTCTCGCGGGACTGGGGGACCAGAGCAACAGCTAGGGCTTCCTAGCCTGGAGAAGTCTCTCCACCCTCCTGGGGAAAAACAAGCTCACCTTGTATGAGCCACTTCATGCTTTTTAAACCTGTAGTCTCTCAGGCATCCTGCTTAATTAGGCTGCAGGTGTATGCAGTTCTCCAACTGTAGGTTAACTGGTTTAGTGCTGGAAAGTACACACATCCTCCATTCCAGCTTACTGAGTCGGTGACTCTATCACACCTCCCACTAGCCACCCGCAAGGCCTAAACACCCATCATTGGGGCTAATACCCCCTTTTAACTTTTATTAATGACCTTGAGGTTGGGATCGAGAGCAAAGTCTCCATCTTTGCTGATGATACTAAATTGTGTAAGGTAATACAATCAGAGCAGGATGTAATTTCTCTTCAGAAGGACTTGGAGAGACTGGAAACGTGGGCAGGTAAATGGCAAATGAGGTTTAATACAGATAAGTGTAAGGTTATGCATTTGGGATGCAAGAATAAAAAGGCGACTTACAAATTAAATGGAGATATATTGGGGGAATCCTTGATGGAGAAGGATTTAGGAGTGCTCGTAGACAGCAGGCTTAGCAATAGTTCCCAATGTCATGCAGTAGCTGTAAAGGCAAACAAGATCTTATCTTGCATCAAACGGGCAATGGATGGAAGGGAAGTAAACATAATTATGCCTCTTTACAAAGCATTAGTAAGACCACACCTTGAATATGGAGTACAATTTTGGGCACCAATCCTAAGAAAAGACATTATGGAACTAGAGAGAGTGCAGAGAAGAGCCACCAAATTAATAAAGGGGATGGACATTCTAACTTATGAGGAGAGGCTAGCTAAATTAGATTTATTTACATTAGAAAAGAGGCGTCTAAGAGGGGATATGATAACTATATACAAATATATTCAGGGACAATACAAGGAGCTTTCAAAAGAACTATTCATCCCACGGGCAGTACAAAGAACTCGGGCCATCCCTTAAGGTTGGAAGAAAGGAAATTTCACCAGCAACAAAGGAAAGGGTTATTTACAGTAAGGGCAGTTAAAATGGGGAATTCATTACCCATGGAGACTGTGAAGGCAGATACAATAGATTTGTTCAAAAAAAAAGGTTGGACATCTTTTTAGATGGGAAAGGTATACAGGGATATACCAAATAAGTATACATGGGAAGGATGTTGATCCAGGGATTAATCCGATTGCCAATTCTTGGAGTCAGGAAGGAATTAATTTTTCCCCTTAATGGGGTTTTTTGTTTGCCTTCCTCTGGATCAATAAGTAAGTATAGATATAGAATAAAGTATCTGTTGTCTAAATTTAGCATAGGTTGAACTTGATGGACGTACGTCTTTTTTCAACCTCATCTACTATGTAACTATGTAACTATGTAACCCACCCCCGCTACCCACAATAAAAACAATACACACAATAGTCCCAAAACCCACCTCCTAGGCCACAATAAACATAGCAATATTTAATAAACATCAATACACCCACCCACTCCGTGCCCCCCATAATGTAAAACCATTATTTATTTTTTAACATACAGGCTAAATACCCCAGGCCTACGGTAGTCCCCGATAAAGAGATCAAGAAATAATGGCAGATGAAGATAGAAGAAGCTGATTAAAGAGAGAAGACAGAAGATTTGGGTACCTGATCCGAATCTTCATGGCGGATGGCATCGGATGCTGTTTGAGACCTTCCTGGTACGTGAGCTTCATGTTAGACCCGGGAGTCGGAGGGCCAGCGCTTCTAATGGTAAGTAAAATATTGCATGTTTGTAAATGTATATTTTTTACAGGTTTTGACATCAGATGTGTATTTTTTTTATCACATTGACTGATAATGTATTCATCTGTACCACTTTAGGGTACAGATCAATAGATTATTAGGACAATAATTTTGGGGCATTTCTTGCTTTGTATTGATGTTGATTTTTGCGATGTCAGTTTATTATGTGGATGTCATTGTTTGATATTTTGCCGCTTTATTTAAATAAAATGTTGGCAATTGATTTTCGTTATGAATTAATGATGTGTTGTATCGGCTAATGCCCAGCATGCATAGGGGCAGGCAGTCACATGGGCGTGATCACCCAATAGGGTCGCGAGGATCACTGGCAGCCAGGAAGGGGTTTTGGCACGCTCAAAGAGGAAGTCAGTCACAGCTGGGATGCCAACAGGGTAGGGTGTATGTGTGCAGGGGTCTGTGACTCCTGTACTATGCCAGATTACCCCCAGTAGGCCCCATCTAGGCCCCGACTCATCTCAGCTTGTGGTTACTAAAGGGACAGGCCCATAATCATAGGGACAATGCATCTGTAGTATTAGCGAACGAGGGACATAGTCAGGATGCGGCTACATCCTTATTACCGGTGTCTGGGACCAGACACCTGCTGCACAGAGACTATTTTAATGGTGGGACCCTCCAACCGGATACTACCCCTCGCGGAGGCGGATTCAACGTGGAAGATTTAATCTCTGAATCAGTGGATCTAATCTACCTTGTTGTCACCTGGCAGGTACCTAACTACACTAATTGCACCAACTCTACACCTATTCTTGTGGGCAGCGCTGTCTCACACATTGGGGTGGGGTGTGAGGTGTGAGAGTGCTCCGTGACAGCATCTAGAGAGCGCAGGGATATAGAGGCAGCAGCCAGAATAGCATATAAACCATAAAGATGCATAGAACACCACCAAAGTGCAAACATCACGGCTGGGCAAAGGGACAGCAGGGAGAGGGGGAAAAGGGGAGTGTATAGGGGGGGAAGGAGATGGGGGAAAGGGAGGGGAGGAAGGTGGGAAGCAGGGATAGGAAGACATGGTAGAAAGTAAAATGACAAAAAATGAATGTAGGGCAAAACTGTGCAAGTCCATAATGAGGACAGTGCCAAAAGGGCAGAATGCCAAAAATCAGAGAAAATCAGAAAAAGGAAAGAAGGAGAGAAACATCCAACACCATGATCACAAAAGGGGGACACTAGAAAATGGCATTCTTAAATAATGACATTCTTAAATAAAACATCCAAGTCTGAAGTCCTCGTTAAGGCCAAACGGTGACATAGTTTTAAGGTCGTGGATCATTTTAGCCTCCAATTGCAGCAAAGTCTATTACGATCACCTCCTCGAGATGAAGTGTCAGCTTGTAAGATGGGCATACACCTTAAAGTCGACAGACTGTGTTTTTCCTGTTTGAAATGTCTTGCCACCGGGAGAAGTTTATAATCCTCCACTGTGTTCGAGTCCAACAGTCCTTTCCTAATAGTAGATATATGAACAGCCATGCGTTCTTTCAACATACGGCTAGTTTTGCCTATGTAGTAAAGCCCACACGGACATCTGATGAAATACACGACGAATCTCGTCTCACAATTCATGGGTGTTTTAATGTGTATTGATTTTCCAGTGTGTGGATGGGCATAAGATTGGCCAATCTGTAAAAAGCCACAGTTACTACATCCATGACATTTATACACACCAGTTTTTTATGTAGCCATGTTGTTATAGGTGCATATTTGTTCGATGGATCAGCCTCCACGAGAAAGTCCCTCTGGTTTCTACCCCGACGATAGCACATCCTAGGTGGTACCTGACAAATATTACCTATTTTGGGGTCATTGCTCAAGATGTTCCAGTTCTTTCTAATACTCCGTTTGATGACATTAGAGGCGGTAGTAAAAGTACTGCTGATGTTGATGCGGCTGGTCTTAATTCCAGCAATGTGTGGTGAGAGGAGAGAATTCCTATCCACGCCCCTAGCTTTAGGGAGGGCCATATCAATTTCAGATCTAGGATATCCCCTATCAAGAAACCTATTGGCCATTTTGCATAAAGCACCCTCTACCAGATCTGGATCGCTAGTGACGCGCTTAACCCTCAGCATCTGGGAATAGGGAAGACCCCGTTTGAGAGACTCAGGGTGATGGCTCGTTGCACAGAGCAGAGTGTTTTTATCTGTAGGTTTCTGAAAGATTTCTGTTGCAGGTAATCCACCATTCTTATATACCACGGTATCAAGAAATGAAATTCTATGCATACTATAATTCGCCGTGAACCGTATGGTAGATGGAATCATGTTTAGGTACGAAATTAATTGTGCTAGTTCATCCTCATTGCCTCCCCATATCAAGAAGATATCATCAATGTAGCGGGTATAGTCGACAATGTGATCAGCAAAAGGTGCATCATTCAAAAGATGTAGTTGTTTGTAGCTGTCCATGAACAGGTTAGCATAAGCAGGTGCCATGTTGGAACCCATGGCTGTCCCTGTAAGTTGGAGGTAAAAGTGTGTCCAGGCCTGGCGTTTTATGCTTCAGCTGCGCGTGCGCACGGCAGTGAGCGGTGGCGCGGCAGATCACAGAAAATACATGAAAATTTATATTTTCGCACTGCTTACGCGCCACGTGACGCTGTCAAGCCAATCACAGCACGGCTATCACTGTGTCGTCTATAGCCACGACCCCTAGCCGCGCACGCCACCGCTTACAACATATAAACAAAATTTGCACTCCACGTGCATGCACAATGCTGGGCACACGCCCACACCCGCACCAACGCCTACTATATAACAAGCCTAAGAGCTGATTAGAGAGCTGCCCAGAGAGAGCCACATATCCCTGCACAGCTCTCACAGGCGATCACATTGTTTTTATTTGCATTTTAATATTAGGGTACGGGAGCAGGGGGTCTCCAGAACTGAACTGCATTAATTTTAGGTTCGGGGACGCCCTGCTTCCCGTGATACCGGCCCCGGTATGGAGTGCCAGTTTCTCCTATGCGTTTAAATGTCCCGGTCATGTAATGCGGGAGATTTAAAAATTGCATGGGAATACTGGCACCCCATACCAGGGCCTGTAACTCAGGAAGCAGGGGGTCCCCGAGGCTGAATTCAATGTGATTCAGCTCAGGAGACCCCCTGATTTCGCACACAAGTATTCAAATTTCAATAAAAACAGCTTCATTACCTTTGCGGCTAGCCAATGAAATAAAGGGGTAAAACCTGAGTACCCTGTTTATTGGGGCAGAGGGGGTAGATGAAGGGGTTAGTAGCCCCAGGGTGGGTGGTTAGGCCTGACGGGAAGGTTGCAGGAGAGGTTAACCCCTTCACTACCATGAGAACTGGTATGGTAATGAAGGGGTTAACCACTCCCGCGACCCACCCTGTAGGCCTAACTACCCACCCTTTTGGCAACTACCCCCTTCACCCAATCACTCTACCCCCAATAAACATAAAGCAATACAACAACCCTACTACCCACCTCCTCTACCCCCAACAACCCGCCCCCCCACCCCCCAACACATACAGTACAATAATGGGCAAAATTACTATTATCCAAATCTGGATTATAGCTCATTTGCCCATTAAAAATAAAACATTATCCAGCCAGCATAAGGTAAATAAAAGTTCTACTTACCCCTGCCCGGATGAAGGCCGTCCTCATCGCCGTCCTCCGCGTGCATGACCTTTGTGGGCAGCAACAGTACATTAAAAACAAACTAATGGGCACTAACCATTAATCACCTTAGAGGTTAGTATCTGCTATAGTGGTTAAGGGGTTAACTCCCTCTCCCCGCAACCAACCCGGGTGGCCTAACCACCCACCCATGGCAACTAAACCCACCTTCTACCCATTGATTGGCACAGTGGTACAGCATGATTTGTCACTATGGCAGTCAATGGACAATCTAAAATAAATACAAGCACCAAAACTACAACACAAAAAAAAATACAAAATCAGCAAAAAACACAATAACAAAAGTCAATAACAAGAATCAATTAGCAAAAAAACAATAAAAAAACGAGTATCAAAAAAACACAAGTTAACAAATCAAGAATAAAAAAACACAATTAAAAATAATCAAGCATCAAAAAACACAATAAAAAAACAAGCATCGAAAATACGCACTGAAAAAAAATACAATCAATTTTTTTCTTACTTTTGACATCTTCACCATCCGATTCGAAGTCCACCAGCAACAGCAGGAACCTCTCAACACTCGACGCAATGATCCTCAACAGCCGGTAAATCCATCTTCTTCTTTATCTTCATCTGTCCACTGTAATCCAATAGGCGGATGTTGTCCCGTTGACTTCTTCAGGTCAAATGAGACAGGACAGGCCTTACATTAAGGCCTGTGACATCACATTTTAGTGTCAGATAGTACAGCTCCAATCCAATTGGTTGCTATACCATATTAAAGGGTTCTTTTATTTTTAAGGATGTGACGTCATCTTCAAGGGAGGTACTTCACATCCTTAAAACAAAATGGCTGCCATCACATGGTACTGGAACCAATCGGATTGTGAGATATACCATGGGAGGCATCACATGGTACATCCCAAATCCAATTGGTTGAAGTACCATGTGAAATGTTCCATTTTTTTAAAGGATGTGATATCATCTTTAAGGGATGATGTCACATCCTTTTAAAAAAAAATCCTGACATCACATGGTGCTTCAACCAATCGGATTATGAGATATACCATGTGGCACCCCCCCCCCCCCCCCCCCCATCTGATTGATTGAAGTACCATGTGATGGCAGCCATTAAAAAAAAAATAACAGGGCTTGTAACTTGGGAAGCAGGCGGTCCCCGGAACTGAAATCAATGTGGTTCAGCTCCGGAGACACCCTGCTACAATATTGTATTATTAAAATAAAATCCCTGCGATCGCCTGTTAGAGGCGCGCAGGTAGAGTGACTGATTCAGTCTCTCTCTTACTGCGCGTCTCTTACAGACAGATGAAGCCTGGTAGGATTCGCACAGTCGAGTCCCATTCAAACACAGGCACCCCCACTGTGTTAATCCGATGGGCGATTAAATCTGCTGCAGACCATCTTGCGGGTTATTTGGAGAATTGGCCGCGATTTTGTCTCGTGATTCAGTTGACAAAAGCCAGCTGCAGCTGTATGATAATTCTCTCCTAAATGTTCGCTGACTTGAATATTTGTTAATACTTCTACATTGTGTGATATTACCAAATCCAGTAATGCTCCTTTCCTGGTTGGTTCTCAATAATTTGGGTCACGTGATTGTCTTTTAGCACCCCCCACCCTCCAAAAAAACCTGTTTCCTTTAGTTTCAATGGTAATCTCATTGCCCCAGTCTATGTCTGGATAATTAAAATCACCCATAATGCAAACATGACCACATTTTGGTGCCTTCTCCCGTTGCAAAAGTATTTTGATTTCCTCAATCTTACAGATACAGGTAAACCCCGTTATAACGCGGTCCTCGGGGTCCACCCCGAGACCACCGCGTTAGTAACGGGGTCGCGCTATTTTTTTTTTTTTTAAATGGCCGTCGTGCGCCTGATCGGGAGGGAGGGAGTTAATTAAATAAATAAATAAATAAAAAGTTTAATAAAATGGCGGCGATTCATCCCTCCTCCCTCTCCCTCTCAGCCCCCTCCCTCCCCCCCCCCCCACCCCCGAGGTATGCCCCCGCAGGGCAGTGCCCCTCTCTGGGTGCAGGAGGGTGGGTTACATGTCAGCCGCACGTTGTACTCACGGTCACAAGTCCGAGCTGCAGAGAGGCTGCAAAATGAAGACGGAGCCCCCAGGAGGAAAACTGGGACCGGAGCCAGATGCTGCTAGAAGCAAAGCATTCTGGGAGTGGACGGGGCTGCCTCTGTCCAGCCTCATCTGCCCCTCACAGGGAGGGGGGATCCCCCATAGAGACCTGCCCCCCTCACTCCCAGCCAGGGCACAGGAGTGACCCCAAAACAGAGACCTGCCCCCTCCCTCTCCCTCCCAGCCCCCCTCCCTCTCCCTCCCAGCCCCCTCCCAGCCTCCTGGTTTTGCGGTGCGTGGCAACGTGTGTCTTTGTCCTCCCAGCCAGATCTTCTTCTTCTGCTGCTGCTGCTGCTGCTGCTGCTGCTGCATGAGGGAGGGGGGGGTTGGGCTGCTGACATGTGAAAAACGGGCTGGTGGGCTGCTGACATGTGAGGGGGGGGTGGGCTGCTGACATGTGAGGGTTGGGGGTGGGCTGCTGACGTGAAAAACGGGCTGGTGGGCTGCTGACAT
This sequence comes from Ascaphus truei, assembly GCF_040206685.1. Classification (NCBI taxonomy): domain Eukaryota; kingdom Metazoa; phylum Chordata; class Amphibia; order Anura; family Ascaphidae; genus Ascaphus; species Ascaphus truei. The sequence goes on along the minus strand of NC_134487.1, from coordinate 79,950,939 downwards.
GTGAGGGGGGGTGGGCTGCTGACATGTGAGGGGGGGTTGGCTGCTGACATGTGAGGGGGGGTGGGCTGCTGACATGTGAGGGGGGGGTGGGCTGCTGACATGTGAGGGGGGGGTGGGCTGCTGACATGTGAGGGGGGGCGTGGGCTGCTGACATGTGAGGGGGGGGTGGGCTGCTGACATGTGAGGGGGGGTGGGCTGCTGAAATGTGAGGGGGGGGTGGGCTGTTGACATGTGAGGGGGGGGGTGGGCTGCTGACATGTGAGGGGGGTGGGCTGCTGACATGTGAGGGGGCGTGGGCTGCTGACATGTGAGGGGGGGTGGGCTGCTGACATGTGAGGGGGGGTGGGCTGCTGACGTGAGGGGGGGGCTGCTGACATGTGAGGGGGGGGTGGGCTGCTGACATGTGAGAGTATTGTGAGGGCTGTGTGCAGTGAGTGTGTGCAGTGTGTGTCAGTGTGAGCAGTGTGTGTGCAGTGTGTGCAGTGTGTGAGCAGTGTGTGTCAGTGTGAGCAGTGTGTGTGCAGTGCAGTGTGAGCAATGAGCAGTGTGTGTCAGTGTGAGCAGTGTGTGTGCAGTGTGCAGTGTGTGTCAGTGTGAGCAGTGTGTGTGCAGTGTGAGCAATGAGCAGTGTGTGTGCAGTGTGCAGTGTGTCAGTGTGAGCAGTGTGTGTGCAGTGCAGTGTGAGCAATGAGCAGTGTGTGTCAGTGTGAGCAGTGTGTGTGCAGTGTGCAGTGTGTGTCAGTGTGAGCAGTGTGTGTGCAGTGTGAGCAATGAGCAGTGTGTGTCAGTGTGAGCAGTGTGAGCAATGAGCAGTGTGTGCAGTGTGAGCAATGAGCAGTGTGTGTGTCAGTGTGCAGTGTGAGCAATGAGCAGTGTGTGTACAGTGTGCAGTGTGTGTCAGTGTGAGCAGTGTGTGTGCAGTGTGAGCAATGAGCAGTGAGTGTTCAGTGTGTGTGCAGTGTGTGCAGTGAGAGTGTGCAGTGTGTGCAGTGTGTGCAGTGTGTGCAGTGTGTGCAGTGTGCAAAAAAAAAATGAAATTTAAATTTTTTTTTTTTTTTAAACGGGAGCCACGGGAAAACCGCGTTATAACCGAATCGCGGTATAACGAGGCGCGTTATAACGGGGTTTACCTGTATTTGGTGGTTTATAGCATATCCCTACAATCATGTTCTTTGTATTTTTACCTCCACTGCTAATTTCTAGCCACAAGGTCTCTACATTTACATCATTCCCTTCATAAACATCTCCCATTATAATAGGTTTTAAAGCTGGTTTAACATAAACATACCCCTAACTCTGCTATTTGCTTGATCCTTCTGAAAAAGGGAATAACCCTATAAATTAATTAAGATATATAGATTCACTTATCAATTTAAAATATAGCAAATTAATGATATTATTATTATTATAATTTGCATTGATTTACAGTAGTGGCTTACAAACAATTTAAAATACATGTAGAATACAGTCATAATACACATGGACCACAGGCATCCTTGTTTTTGTCAAATAACTATATAGCATTTGTCCCATTTACCTTAGTTAGCAAATGGGGAATTGTTATATGGACCAATAGTCAGAGTTATGGATGGTCCCATACAGTAATAGTATGCATTAAGAAAATTACCAGCTAGCCATGCCTACTTCAGAAACTTGAATAGGATCAATCAAACCTGAAAAAAAAATGTGACAGAAAAAACAGGCTACATGGCATTTGTAGCTTTGCTTTATATAACCCCTTTAAGTTTTTTACACTAAGTTTTACACATTTGCAGTGGGCACAAACTATCATTTGTGACTGTGGAACAAAATAAAAATGTTCAACAGTGTTCTATATGCTACTCTGCTTACATCTTAAATTGTAAATTCTTCAGGGATGTTTACTTCTGTGTCTGTCGCACTTCTTCCCATTAGGTCTCTGTAGGAGACTAGTAAAGAGGTTATATGCATAGATTTGGGGGAAATAAACCTTAGCTTTTATTTAACCCATAACTTCAAAACAACTCAGATTTAAGGCAGCATACAAAATAAATGGTGATATATTGAGTGCAATATAGCGCTCGTGTGACAAAAAATCTAATTAATACATGTGACAATTAAAAACCTGTGATACAAAAGTCCAAAAGATTGTCCTGGAGCTGCCCAAAGGTTGTTCTGGTCTCTCCCAACCAGAAGTAGATATATGGATGGAAAAAACCTCCTGTGGCGCTGAGGTAAGGCAATGGATGTGGTCGTGGATAAAGTTCCTTTCTTAGACAGTTACCTCAAGAAAAAAGACAAAACATACAAAAAAATACTGCAATAGTGCATTACCCAGGGACAAAATAGATAAATATAAAGGAGCAAATTTAATAAAACAATAAACACATAAAACAATTAAGCAATTAAACAAAACATGCTATGATAATATGACAAACATATATCAATGGATGCCAATGTAAAATTTCTGTGCATCTGCACTATGAGGAATGAACTTGCTCCGCCTTGATAAAATTGAAATCCTACTCACCAAAGGTGACTAGGACATGCACATTTGTTTTAAGGTCTTTCTCGCCAGGTAAACCGCTCGCCGTGGGGTGAAATAAGCCAGACACTGAGGGAAAATCGCCTTCAATACTCGGAGTCAACTGCTGCCAGAGTCTGGTCGATCGGCTCCTCCGCTGATGTCACCTCCTGTATCTCACTGCTACGGTGTCCCTGCGATGCCAAAAAACCTCCAACGCGTTTCGAAACTCCTAATCGTGGGTTTCTTCGTCAGGGATAGATCATCAGAAATTTTACATTGGCATCCATTGATATATGTTTGTCACATTATCATAGCATGTTTTGTTTAATTGCTTAATTGTTTTATGTGTTTATTGTTTTATTAAATTTGCTCCTTTATATTTATCTATTTTGTCCCTGGGTAATGCACTGTTGCAGTATTTTTTTGTAAGTTTTGTCTTTTTTCTTGAGGTAACTGTCTAAGAAAGGAACTTTATCCACGACCACATCCATTGCCTTACCTCAGCGCCACAGGAGGTTTTTTCCATCCATCAGCATACAAAATAAACAAAAACAGCCTCTCTCTTTGTAAGGGCTAACTCACACTTCCCAATCCCTATCTTCAGGGCTGGGAGGATAAGCCTCTTACCAACCTCTGACCCAAAGTCCAGTGGTACCTATTATCATGGTGTCTTTACATCAGTCTACGTCTCGTGTCCGTGGGGTGCACCCTCTGACGGGTTCCAGGGTCTGCTGCATCCTGGAATAAAGGGTCTGATTCCCTGAGATCCATCAGAGATCAGTAGACACCTCCTTAGTGCTAGCGATCCCCTGCAGTTGACACAGGAGGCTTTTCTACCTGACTTAGGAGCCAGGTGGCGGCTGGCTAATTGTCTGTAGCTGCAATTACCCGGTTCTCTGCTGAACTCATCAGCCAGGTACAGGCTTCCTATTTGAAGCCCCTTTAGACAGGGGTTAAGGCCCTGTTGCAGTCTCTCATTACTCTATCATGTGCATTACTGCTGTGAAGAGAGATATATATTTTTATAGATGGCACTATACAAATAAAGATATACATACATAAATACATGAAAGCTTCTTCTTCAGATTTATTGAACACAGACTTGATGCAGTCTCAAAATCCCAAGTATAAACAACACAGGAGGAGAATGTTCGTGAAGTCCCAATAAATCTGCAATAAAACAAAAAGATCCTATATATAAAAATGTGCAAGTGAGTTTAAAATATGTTGCATAGTTTACAAAGAAAGTCTCATATATAAAGCACATGAACATATGAGCTAGCATTTAAAGAAGTGTGATGACTGGTTATGAAGTGACCATGATACAGCCAGATACACTTCTGCAAGCTTACCAGGCTCTATTTCCCGTACCGAAAAGGTTTTAACAAAAATTACATCAGCAAAGTAGTATTTCTGCTCCTCAAATGAACTAAATCTTCCTGGACTGATTTCAAATTTAGTTGGCAGCTAAGTACATTTGCCAGAAGATAGCCTGAGAGTTTCAAGCTCATTTTCTCTCTATTAAGTATCAACTTTTACTGTCTTATAGATTTTGTTTCCAAAGAATGCACTGCAAATCAAAACGATTCATGGTGTGTAATGTACGCTTTCAGCACCTCAAAAATAAAGCACATAAGGCAAACCCTTGTTTTCACTGAGAAATTTAAATATTAAAAGTTGAGAGAAATCCACAAAAAACAATGTAAGTGAAGCTAGCAGTGTTTGGCGAGCACCTATAGAAAGCATAATAATTATGATATAGTGATTTAATGATTAATTGCTATAAAATTGGAAATGTTCTTTTATACTTTTGTAGCCCCCGCTTGGATGGCTACAATCTATATAAGGGGTTAACTGGGTGGGATCACTCAGGGTTTGTCTCTCCCCCCCCCCCCCTTCTATGCTGTGACGAGTGAATTCACCATAGGAAGCAGAATGGGTATATATAGCCCCACCCTTTGTTCTGGAAGCAGGTTCTTCAGAGTTCTGACTGGGGTCCTCAGTGTAAGTCCTGTAAATAATATTTAAGAGTTAGGATAGGAAATTAGATTAATTGTCTTACTATTTGTTTTTAAGTTAGTAACATGCCCCATCTTAAGCTAGTGCCGGTTAGAAATCAGGAAACCTTGGTTTGTGGGAGAAAGATTAAACTCTGTCCTGTTCTCATAGGTTGTCCCTACTGTGGACGCACTGTACTCATAGGGTTGCCTATACTACAGCCTGTGCTAACTGCATGAGGGTCTCTCTGCAAGCTGTTTCCACTTCTTCCTTTTCAATGGGTAACACATGCCACGTACCTCGTCTGGATAGGACTGGAGGATGAATCCCCTTGAAAGTGTTATTTGTCAAATGTTATTTTCAAGGTATCTCCTTTGTCAGTATATGTGAACTGTTATTGGGTGGCTCTTCAATAAACACCTTTTTCTTTTATAAGATTTCCTGGCACCCATTTCTATATTGCACTTTCATCAACGCCCAGCCATGCACTTACCCTGCACCATCTATATCATGATAATATCATGAGATGTTGGGTATTTTGGTCAATCTGGTGCTTCAGGGATTAATGGTGCATCAGTTTCAGTTTTAAAATACAATATATTGGGTTTATGACAGGTCAAGACATTTGCTGGGTCTGTGTGGGTCTTCAAAGAGGACTTAATTTGGGGGCCTGTCACGGATGACCCACTCAAGGTGACGTGTTGTTAGAAGGTCATAAATGCTAACCAGAGATGACTCTATCAGCCTCAAAGAAGTCTAAACGTTTGTGAATAATTACGGGTGCATTCCAGAGAGAGGTGACACACAGGTTATGCTTTCATTGAAGGGCTTTATTAAAAATGAGAATATCATGTGACGTCATTCACTGTAGATACTAAGAGTTACATGTATGTGTTCGTGGCACAGTGTGGCATGTACTGAGACACATACTGCATGGGTAAGAGGTGCCAAGGACAGATATCCATTTGTCATTTAAATTTAAGTTACATTAAGAAGGTCATACTTAGTCTCGTTGTGTCCGTCATAACCGCCTGAATCTATTGATGTAGATCACGTGTGTCTAAGTATTAGAGAAGGGAAGTTATGCATGCGGTTATATACTGAGGCAAAACTCAAGCGTCGTTTGTAGCAGTTTTGTTTTACTGTCTTAAAACTAACTCTCGCCTCTGATTTACGACAGGGCTGGGCTTATGTTGTTTTAGAACTGGAAATATAGTACATAAAACTTAGCAAGGTATTATGAAGGTCAGATTTTAACAGAGGTGTGTTTTGGACCAAACATGTGAAGTCTCATTTCTGTGCCAGTGACCTCTCTGGGAGAAAATCTTGATATATGGAAAATGTAATGTTATAGGGATTTCTGTTTTCTGTTATATCCTGTTATTTTAAGAAACTGTCCTGCATTTACTGTAATTGTATGTTCTTGTAATCCTTTTTCCTTAATCTAAGCAGTGTATTTTTATATATATTAAAACATTTAATAAGTGATGATTTGGGCTCTGAATTAACTTTTGCACGCTCTGGAGAGAGTACTGTATTTCCGTTTTCGGGCACATTTTGGTACAACATATTTTTGTGTTTTAAGTGCATAGTTTTTCTACAATAAACTGGGACCTGATCCCTGGCAGATATATTAATTTAACATCGTTTATTTGCATAATTTATTGGGTGGTAGAAGCGTATAGATATGATTGCAATTGAGAAAGGGGTTAATATTAACTAATTGAAAGTACCTCGCGGAAGAGAAAGGTGAGTTGGCTAGAATAGCTGTGTGTATTAACCATGGTTGCATATCTAAGTCACGTGACCAGTGGTATATTGGGACGGATTGAAGGGAGATATTGTTCATTTGAGGGACCTTTGCTAATGTGAAAAGTGGGACAGCTTGCGAGCTGTGTATTAACCCGTGTCCCGTATGCAGGTTACATGCTCGCATAAAAGAAAAGAAAATAGTTGCGCCAAACGTGTTTAAGTGAATTGTAATCTTCAGTCCCACACAAAGTGTTAACCTGCTGCCAGAGTTTCTTAGAGGTGATTCACAAACCTCTCTATGTAACAGTCTTAGAAAGCGGGGGGATCCTCCGGCGCTTGCTTCCACTTGTGACTCCGGGACACATATAATGTAAATAGAAAGAGGGGACAACAATCAGGAGTAGTTAGAGTACAGTAGCAAGTATATAGATGTATATTGGGAACACACTTACATAGGGATAGGGGATCTTCGGTAGTGGTAGGGAGGACTTCTGGGTATTACCTCAAAATTAGGAAAGAGAAGGGAACATAGTATAACACTATTTAATAAACAAACGATATTAAAAAGAGATTGGGAACTCACAAACGGCAAACAAAGTTGTCAGACGCGTTTCGCAAATTAGCTGAGGACAATACAGGCCACCGTACAGAGGAGTAAGAGCTCAATCCCAGTTTGAACAGCACTACGACCAGAGCCCATGCGCGTGCGCGGAAGGCGAGAGCTGAGACAAGGAGAATACAAAGCGTGAGGAAATCCGGTCTGTGCACGAGTACCGGAAGACCTACCGCTGCCGTTTACCAATCCTCCTGCAACAACACCAAATCAACTGGAGCAGAATCCATCCTCTTCTCTATGCCATTATTTGTTGGCCGTTTGTGAGTTCCCAATCTCTTTTTAATATCGTTTTTTTATTAAACAGTGTTATACTATGTTCCCTTCTCTTTCCTAATTTTCAGGTAATACCCAGAAGTCCTCCCTACCACGACGGAAGATCCCCTATCCCTATGTAAGTGTGTTCCCAATATACATCTATATACTTGCTACTGTACTCTAACTACTCCTGATTGTGGTCCCCTCTTTCTACGTGCTCGCATGTGTGCCGTACGTGACAATCTATATGGCCTGAAAGACTGAACATTTACTTTATGGACTAATCTGATGTGACACCATTCATAGCTGGGGAATAAGGGTTACACTTTTAATAATTGTTTGTTCCTTCCTTTTGTGAAAAAGATACATTTCCCTTACAAAAATAGATAATACACTGTTTCTGTATTATATACCATAGAGCAGTGGTTTCCAACTTTTTTTTTGTATTAAGCAGCTTTATAATTATTTTGTGAAATTCTGCGGAACCCAAACCTTCTCTAATAGCATGTCTGTGATCAGATGCATTGTAAGGAACCTGACGCTCTCTAATAGAGTGTCTGAGATCAGATGCATTGTAAGGAACCTGACTCTCTCTAATAGCGTGTCTGAGATCAGATGCATTGTAAAGTCGACTGTGGGGCCTATGCACTAAGAGAGATAGAAAAAATCGCCGGCCTGTTTAAATTGCCATTTTGGCAGTGTTGCTATCACGGTATGCAGAAAGCCCCGAATACCAGTGATAGCAACATTTGCAAATAATGGCAAGTAGCCAGCGGTGTGAAGATCGCCCCTCTGAAAAGGACTTACCTTGCAAGTTCTTTCTGCTGCAGAGAGGGAGACTCCTCTCTGCGCAAATCTCATCTTTTTCTTACTAGTGTACGTGAGCAGGTGGTCTCCAGAGCAGAACCGCATTGATTTCAGGTCCGGGGACCCCCTGCTTCCCGAGATACAGGTCCCGTTATGGGGTGTCGGTATCTCCTATGCATTTGATTCCCACAGTCAGATGGAGCAGGATATTTCAATGCATAGGAGATACCGGCACCCCATAACTGAGCCTGCATCTCAGGAAGAAGGGTTCTGCTCCGGAGACCCCCTGCTACAATACACTAGTGTTAAAACCATAATTAAAAATGTAACACATTCGTTACCGTAGCGACTATCTGCTAATGTACTGAAGCTCCTTTAATGTAATTTTTATTAATAGTGTGCGGGAGCAGGGGGTCTCTGAGCTGAAGCGCCTTCATTTCAGCCTTAGCGACCCCCTGCTTCCCGAGTTACAGGCCCTGGTATGGGGCATCGGGAGCCAGTATCACCAACATTTTTAAATTGTGCGCGTCGCGTGATTGGGGGATTTAAATAATGAAGGAGTTACTGGCACCCCATATCTAGGCCATTGTCCCTGCTTGTTTTTGGGGGTCCTCGGGTGGGCCCCGCGGGTGTCTGTGGGCCTCCAGGTGGTCCCTGTGGGTGTCAGGGGCCCCAACAGGGTCCCCATGTGGTCCTCACGGGTGTCTGGGGGTCCCAGGGCATTCCCCATGGGTGTCTGTGGCCCTCGGGTGGTCCCCATGGGTGTCGGGCACCCCTCGGGTGGTTCCCACGAGTATCTGGTGGTCTTCGGGTGGTTCCCACGAGTGTCCGTGGGCCCCACAGGGGTCCCTTGGTGGTCCCCGTGGGTATCCGTGGGTCCTCGGGCTGGGGGTCCTCAGGTGGTCCCTGTGGGTGTCTTTGGGTCCTCGGGTGGCCCCCGCTGGCCTGCTGTACCAATCCTGTTGTAAAAAAAAAATTGGCATACATTTCAATAAATACAATAGCCCATTTGCCCATTATTAAATCAAACACTAGCCAGGCAGCATAAATAAAGTAAATAAAAAATGTTCTACTTACCCTTGCCATAATGAAGGGTGCACTCTTCAGCATACTGCAGGGCCCATGTCCTCCGATGCCAGCAAAGATACATACAAAAATACAATCTAATGGCCCCTAACCCCTTAACCACCTTAGCGATTAATAATGGCTATAGTAATTAAGGGGTTAACCACCCACCCTGGACCCACTATCCCCACCATGTACCCATTGATTGGCATAGTGGTACATCATAACCCTATAATATGGGCATGATAAGCCACTATAGGACTCAATTGTCACCCTAATAAAAAATCATGAAGGCCAAAATTAAACAATAATCAAACATATACACAAGCACATTAACACCACAATTCAAGCAATAAAAACACAAACCAACAAATTAAATAAATACAAGCACTAACCAAAAAACTATTAATTAATTTTAACCACTAGCCAACAAATCAATTAATTACAAAAAACACTATCCAACACATCAATTTAAAGCAGGAGCCAACACAAGAAATAATTAATTAAAAGCGCTAATCAATCAAATAAAAAAAATAAAAACAAGCCAGCAAAATGACAAACAATTAAATGCAAAAAATACATTGAAATAGAAAATATAACACTCAATAGAAAGCAAGCATTTTCCCAAAAAAATACATTGGCTAATACTGTATTTATCTGTGCCCTAAGGGCACAGATTAATACATTATCAGTCAATGGGCAAGGAAAAAAATAAAATAAAAAATAGATGTTTATCTATACTATCAGTCTCCCTGCTGAAAACCTAGTGCAATACTGACTGGGCAACCAACAGCTTTCGTGGGCCCATAGACTAGAGTCTCCACTGGGGCCCTGAGTTGTTGAGTGGTTTGGACACTTCGGTGGCCCTGCGAGTCCCCTCTCGATATCTCTCACACACACATACATACACTCTCTCTCTTTTTCTCTCGTGCTCTCACTTTCCCCTCTGTCTCCTGATCCATCCTCTCTCCTTTCTCCCTCTTTCCCTCTCCCCCTCCTCTCTGTCTCTCTCCCTCCTCCCTCTCTCTCCCACCTCTCCCTCTCCATCCTCTCTCTTCCCTCTCTCCTGCCCCCTATATTTCACCCCCTCTGCTCTTTATCTCTCTCTCACTACCCCCCCTCTCTCTCTCACTACCCCCTCTCTCACTACCTCTCTCCTTCCTCACTCCCCTCCTATTTCACTCTCTCACCCTATTTCCTCCTCTAACTCCCCCCCCCTTCTCACTCTACCCTCGCACTGACTCTTTCCCCCCGCCTTTCACTCCCTCTCTCACTCTCTCCCCCCCCTCAACTCTTTCTCCCCCCTAGCTCACTATTTTGATCTCCTTTTTCACTCTCTCTCTCTATTTCTCTACCTGTAAAGCAAGGTATGTTCGGACCCCACCCGGTGGCAGATGGGGCCCACCTAGGCAGCATATTCTGGAAGTTAGGTCCGACTTCCAGCAGGGCCAAACTCCTAAATATGGACCACCGGGGCGGGCCCTCCCACTGCTGATCCTGCTATAGATGTCCCTGCACTCCACCCCCCAACCCTTGTCAGCGGACCTGACTACTGATGCAAAGCATGCACCAGATTCATATATTGTTTTTAAAGTCAAATAGGATAACAGGATTTTGTTTTATTTGATAACTGCTGTTTGTCCCAGTATTATACCACGTTTTCAGCAGATGGAATTTGGTAAATGACCCCCCACCCCCCCCCCTTAATATCTAAGGAAAATAGCACACCAATTGAGGAATGCTCAGCATTTATATACATTGAATAGCAGACAACCAGTGTGTACTGAATGTGTCAAAGCTTCAACAGAATGGTCCCTGGTTTCAAAAGCATGAATCTGATGCATAGTAAAGTAGAGGGAGGGGGACTGGGAAGAGAACAAACCGTTATACTTTTTTTTGCATTTGGAGAATAAATTATTTATATTTTCAGATCTTAATGAGTACTTGCTAAGAAAGTATCAGCAAATAGTTGTTATTATTGATGCCTGCATTGAATTGTGAGAGGATACAGTTAAAAACTGAACGATCACAGTGCCAAGACAGTCCTCTTACTGTATATTGGTACTTTCAACTACTGTTATTTCATCCCAGTCCAATGCTGGCTGGGAAAAGCATGCAGACTGCAGTAAACAGGAAGTATGCAAAGTATGCAGTCAGACTGGAAAGTCCGTCAGCATCATACAGCCGCAATACAGGAGGCCGCATAACGGTCATTGATTAAGAAAGGATTGAGCAGGCCTTACTGAATGGCTCATGAGTTATTAATTTCTCTTAAATTGACCAAGAGTGCATTATGTTACAGATCTCTCTATCAATAAATATGTGACATTCCGTTTCTCAGAAAGATATTGTATAAATTAGCAATGTTAAGGTATCTTCCAATTATCTATCTTTATTATTTCTTTCAACATTTAACACTAAAATATCCAATGGATATGAACATAAGAAGGTGTATTAATTCTTAGTAAGAAAAAGAATAGAAAGTTAATTGTCAAACAAAAGTACAGAATAACAGCCTGCCATTCTACCCCTCCTGCTTCTGATTGTTACACCAACCGGCAGGAGTGGTGTGAGTCATGACATAGATTGTCATTTCCATAATACCTTTAAAATAAATGTAAAAAATCTTCATTTCCAAAGAATCTGAAAGAAAAATGCTTCTCTTTAAGAATCTTAAATAGTTGACAGAATGACAGAATGTTCTTTTGTTGTGAGTAAAGTTATAATGCTCAATTCAAAGTCAAGACATGCATAACAGCACTACATGCATAGGCAGAAAAAGGAAAATCGACAAAATTATGCACCTGAGTGAATATATATATATATATATATATATATATATATATATATATATATATATATATATTCATTCAGGTGCATAATTTTGTCGATTTTCCTTTTTCTGCCTATGCATGTAGTGCTGTTATGCATGACTTGACTTTGAATTGAGCATTATAACTTTACTTTTATATATAGTAAGGGATATAGGTTCCAGTGTACAGGAGGTTACATTCCTCTATGGGAGCTTGCTGCACCTGGTACTAATTAAGACAGCACTCCTAAGTGAAAGTTTAAAAAGGCATGAAGTACCCTGCACAAGAGAGACTGCTTTTCTCCAGCAAGGGGGAGATTGATTTTCTCCAAGCCAGGAAGGACTCTGGCTGTTCTGGTTCCCCAGCCCTGCAGGAAGCACGGCTGCTGGGACCAGCTGGGAACCCAACCCAGGATAAAGATTTCCACGGGCTGGACACAGCCTGCTCCCCGGAACCAGCGTTCCTGTTTGCTGTTGGACCTACACAGAGACCCTGGTATAGAATCCCCTACAATACAGATAAGCAATCAATAAGACTCTGCAATGTTAAAAGACTGTTTGGTTACATAGGATAGTATATGTTTTGGGCTGGGAACCAGTTTAGCTGGCCAGCACCATTAGAAAGGGCCACAGCAAAGTTTAGTTAGTTTCCCTATAGGGAATAGGTTTTTATCTTATGAGTTTGTTTTCTTAAAGGCACAGTGTACCCATGGCTTGTGGAAAAATAAACCGCTGAAGGTTGAGGGCTGATTGCCTCTTGTGTGTGTATACACGTGTTTGTCCTTTTCTACAAATTTAATCCTAGAAGACCGTGTCGCACAGAGCCTGGGCAAACGGCAGTGCTACATAAAGGGAGACGTTTGCCACAATATATATATATAGCAAATGGAAATATTACTGTATATGCAACCCCGCCTTTCACCATTATCACACAGCTGTAACGATGCGTGGAACACGCCCCCTGCGGCGTGTTCCTTCCTTACCTGTTTACTTCTGATCGCTGCCCTCTAGCTGCGAGTCAAGATCCTGTGTCTTTAAGGATTCTGAAGCAAGCAACGCCATCTTGCTTTCTGGCAAACCCTGCCCTCTTCCTCCTGACAGGAAGTAAGCCTCTCTTTGACTTTCTCTTTGCATTTAGTCTTTTGCTACCAGCCCTGGTGCCTGCTAGTACTCATCGCATACTGTTCCTGTCTGGACCTCCTTGGGACCTTTACTTCTCTCCTGTGGATTCTGGAAGACTGGGACAGTCACTCTTATACGACTGAGGTTAGTTTATCGTCGGGTAGTGTAGGTACCTGCTTAGTAGGGTTCACCTGGATGTGGTAGCAGGCTTATAATTCCTTGGCCAATGGATTAGACTAAGAACCCTTATGTTATGTTTAGTTTCGCTGCACCTTGCTGTTTCTATCACTATGCCTTTAAGAAGTCTGGACGTTCTCCAAGAAGCAGTCCTTCTCTGGATGTTACCTTGTGCTCTGGACTCCATGTTCCATGTTTCCTGGTTTCCGTTTCCAGACTCCTGTGCTGAAGCGTTGGCTTCCCAGCAACCCCCGTGTTGGTGCCTGAGAGCGCGCGCACTCCCGCTCTGCTGTCAGAGCGTGCGCGGGCGTGCAGCTGGATCACTTGTGTCTCTGAGCAGGCACCGCACCTCCGGACGCGTCGCACATTCTCATGCACGCAGCGCGGTCACGTGACTGCGTGCGCCGATCCCCAGCTGCACGGCAACTTACTACCTTCGTATCCCCTGCAGCCTCCCCACCTCGCTAGCGGGTCCTTCCCTTTCTTCCCTGCGCTTGTGAGGAGAGCACAAGCGTGACACCAGCACACAGCACTTTTGTCACTTTTTTTCTCACCATAACTTTACTATATATATATATATATATATATATATATATATATATATATATATATATATATATATATATGTGTGACACAAGAAAAGCCTGCAACAGACCATGAATGAAAAGTGCTATAACCAGTGAGGTAAATGTACAGAATCAACACTACTGGCGGTGCTTGGGATGATGAATATATGGGAACAAGGAAGAGAAAAGAAGAATCCCAGAATAGCACTATAGCGTACAAAAATATAAAAATGTATTAAACACAAAAACATATACAAAGGATCCACAATGTGTATATATAGTCTGACCCAAGGGATCAACTAGTCATGGGTTTCCATGAATAGCAAACCAGAAAGGGCTACAAAAGGGTTAATATCAACGACACTACCTACCCCGGTTGCTAGTAAAGGATTGACATGCAATGCTTTACTAACCGCTAAGGTAATCAAGGGGTTAACCCCTACTACACATATCACCCACCCATGGGAGAATTAATCAGCCCGGGGCAACTACCAACATCACCCACCCTCCTACATACACAGCAAACCTAATACTCCCCCCACCCCCCTACACTAATGGCCGATAGCCATATTAGCCAAATGTGGCTAGTACGGCTTTAGTCCATTGCAAATACATAAAAAACAGTATTAAATAAGAAACACTACATACAAATTATAGTTCATTAGTCTAGAGGGGGTGAGTGTTAGGTTTGTTGGTTGGGAAAGGGGGTCAGGTGATGAAGGTAGGTGGTTAGGCCTCAAGATCGGAGGGGTTAACCCCTTGTTTGGCTTAGAGGTTAGTAAAGTATTGCGTAGCAATCCCTCGACCATTTTTGTGTTTTTAGCGCCTATATATGTTAGTGTACAGATGAAGTGTTGGTTCTCTCTCCAAAGAATCTACTAGGGCACTGGTTTTGGAATCTTCATGCCCATATGGCATCGCCTTGTGATGCCACAATGCTGCAGAAAGTGAGTGAGACTACGCATGCACAGTCAGCACTCCCAACTGCATATGCACGACATATGTCCCGTTCTTTGCCGGGACTAATATGGTCACCCTAGGGGGGTGACGCTGCAGGAAGAGGTAAGAGGCTTTTACCGAGGCCCTACACTCTCCCCCAGCAATCAGTTTAATTGTTATGGGGAAGAAATTGTGGCCCCTGTGTCCGCAACAACGCTAACCCCCCCTCCCACTCCCATAATTTGTCGCCCCAGGACCGAGCCTAGTAGGCCTATGCCTAAATACGGGCCTGGGTGTTATGTATCAAGACCCTGAAAATTCCTTGTTTCTGCATATTGTTGAGGACGAAGTTTGTCAAGTGTTTTACATTTTCATTAGCCGGGGTGGTTTATGGCACTTGAGGCCTGGTTGACGTATTTGGATTCTCAAAAAAAGGAAAAGAGAATGAGAGCCCCAGAAGCCGAATTATAATTAGCATCAGAACACAGTCCTTTAATCATCCTCTGACAACAACCTGACACACACAAAGTAAAGTAGGTGGAAAATACCTCAATGCATTGATGCTTATTTTTTAGAGATACCTATCATTTTAATATGCATAAGTATGCATCAATCCGTTGCCACAAAAGGCATTTCTGTCCTTTTGTAGAGAGAGTATAACATGTTTTAATAAGTTTATGAACTGGGCAAAATTGTGCCCTCTGTTTGTTATAAATTTGGTGAATATCTGCCAACTTCCCCCCATTATGTGCACCCCCCCTGAGGAGGATCCCCCTGTGGGATCGAAACGTTGGAGATATGTGCTATATGTTTAATACATAATACTGCTTCAAACTGTCTGAGTGCTGTTGCCTCTTTGCCGCTTCATGGTAATGTATGCTTTTATATATATATATATATATATATATATATATATATATATATATATATATATATATATATATATATGTGGTACAGATGTTATAAATTCTTAAACATTTTGAAATATTATTATTGTTTTGAAGTCTTTAAATGTATCTAAAATGACAGTACCATAAGTATAATAGCCCTCTACTCATAAATCCTTCTAATTTGTCCCCTTTGGGGAAGTAATTGAAGGGTAATTTTATACTCTGCCACTTTTGGAAAATTCTGAAAAAGTGTAAAAATTGCCATTTTGGAGCAATGTGCCCATTTTCACACCAAAAAAACCCCCACAAAAACGTGAATTTTTAGAAGAAATTTGTAGAGCACAGTTGAAGACATTTCAGACATCACTGGTTCTTTAGTCCCTTTGTATATTAAAATACATTTAAAGTATCAACTAAAATATGTGTCTCAACTTCACTAAACTTATCACTCCAAATAGCCACACTTTAGAGAATATTGCATTATTAAAGGGAATAATTTGATGCATAGCTCAGCTAGTTGTTACATAGCGCACATGGCAATGATTTCAATGCATCCATGAAAAGTGATTACATCTTTTAACAAGTTCAATATTATTTGTGAAAACAACCATATCACAATATGTTTTATTTGTCTACTTTTAATTTCCATTGAATATTATATGTATTATACTGAACAGATTTATCTAATAGATCTCAAAAGTCTTAATTTATGCATACAAATAAAACTTGGTTGTCCATAAATGGTGGTGAACACATAACATTTCAACAAAACCAGTAGTGTTACAGCCTATTACACTGTTCTATGTTTATTTTATTTATAAAATATTTTACCAGGAAGTAATACATTGAGAGTTACCTCTCGTTTTCAAGCAATACAAGTAATAAGTATCACCCCCATCACCGCATTAGATAAAAGATTGGGCTCCATGAACATGAGGCCTTTTTCCAACTTCACTTAGGGACTTAAACTATATCAGCTGGAGCAGCTGATAACACTGGATTTTTTTCAGCCAAAATTATCCATTAAACTCAGCTTCAGATGATATAGAATAAGCCCCTTAATACTTTCCTATAAGGATTTCAAAAGCTTTTCACAGTTAAAAACGTCACATTTATCTATGGCTTCAAATACTTCACTTGAGGGATGTTTCAGTCCTTACATTTTAGCAGCTTTGTGCTTGCTCAATATGTGTTTTTAGACATAGAGAATAGCTCAGTCTGTATTCTGCAGCCAATGTAGATTTTTGTGTTGTCTTGCCCTGGGGCAAAGTAGCTATCTAGGAGCCTGACATTTCCTGAAAAGGGGCCTCTTATTGTGATAGATCTTGACTTTGGAGCAACTCTCCTAATTTGTGACTTGTCCTACTTGCCCCTTCTTAGTCAGACGCTTTCGCTTATGCCTAAGGCACTCTGAATAGACGACTCTAATTGTTTACCTGACATGACCTCCACCTTTCCTCTCCATACCTCTTATGCCATGTTGGTGCCCAGAGTCTGCATTCAGCATAGTCTGGGAAGGAGAAGCAATGTTATATCTTTTGGCTCCAAGTCTGAGTCGTTAGATGTTTACATTGAGTGACCGTGACAGTTTTCAATTCTAAACCTAAATAAATATACATTATTTAATTTAATTCCTTGAGTGCTGAAGCAATATGCAACATGCTTCTTAAGACTTTAATAAGTTATTAATAATAATAATAATAATAAAATAATTATTTTTTATATTGTATATTAAGTGTCACCAAGACAGTAGCAACATGTATGCATACACATATATGAAATTGTCAGATGCTGATACAACACTAAGGAGGTCCCTGCTCTAAGGACAATTATCATCTGAAAGTATCCATGCAAGGAATTCATTGTATTTAGCAGTTAACTGGATTGCAATTAAGGCAATGGCAATTAACGCAGGATAACGCTGCTATACCTAGTATCAAAGCTTAGTGAATCCCAGCCATTGTAGGATAAGTGTTGGACTTTTTGGGGGGGTTACACACATAGTAAAATGATATCTGCTGCTATAAGGTCACAAGGTGAACACCTAAAGTGTTTTTAAATGGTTTAGCAAAGTTAGTTGTTCCCCCCTTTTGAATGATGTGTCTGTGTATTGAGCAGTACCTGCCCTTCTTTCCATAGACAAAGGATAAAGATGTATAACGATATTGAAATGAGTAACTAGATGCACACAGAAAAACGTAAATGTGAGTGCGTCTGTCCGAATGTAAGAAACTAGTTAAACAAGAGTCTTCCATTGACACAGCTCCATAGATAGAGAACTTTCCACCATTTCAGACTTGGTGATAAAATGTTGACAGATATAAAATGAAAAAATAAAATAAAACGGATTTTATACATCTCATTAGAATGTGTTTCAAGTGAAAATATGATCTGAGGTTCAAGGGCAGAACTGGTGAAAATTACAATAAAACATTTACATTTAAAGAGACATGTTGGAAATGCCCCTATAAGCATCAATTTTATGGCATAAAGTTTAATTGTGTGCCTTTATACACAGCCCTTAAAGAGAGAGATTAATCAAGATGGTGCAATTTACACCAAAACACAAGTAATTATTTTTGTTCATTTGTGACAATGCTTCATATTTAAAGCCTGGTAATCTTTGGGGGGGTGGGGGAGTAGGTTTTATATTGGTGTATAACGGAGTCTAAATGTAGCAGATTTATTTAAGGCAAGGAAAAAATTAAATTGCACCAGTTAAAGGCCCAATTGTGATACTCATTATTATATTGTGCTGAGTGTCTCGTGTCCTAACTCCCTACAGAGATTCCCCAAGCGCTAACTGGCACCAATGGAGCAAAACTGAAGCAAATCACCTTGTAGCAAATCACCTTGATAAACTAGGAAGGAGCAGGGGGGATAAGCAAGAGGTAATGAGCTAGACAAAATAGAGAGTAAAGGGGAAATAGCAAGGGGTCATCATGGAGGTGTAGTGGGGAAAGTGGGAGTTTGGCACGCAGGGAGGCACCCATATTAAATACAGATACTACTACTAAACTACTAAAGACTAAATTAAATTGGAGTAGAAAGGCAGGGGTGGATAAGATAACAATAGCACAGACTGTAAAAACACTTAAGTGCATGCCTGCTACTGCAAGAAGCCTGACAGATAAAATGGAGGAGTTTGACTTATTAGCTAGAAGGGAGCAATATGATATCATATGCATTACTGAAACATGGTGGGATGAAATGTATGACTTGGTAATTAATTGTGAGGGTTATTCCTTTTTTAGGAGGGATCAGGCAAATAGAAGAGGTGGTGGAGAGTTTATATGTTAAACCGGATTTAAAACTTATTATAAGGGAAGATTTTTATGAAGCGATTAATGAAAATATAGAAACTTTGTGGATAGAAATTAGCAGAGGAGGTAGAAGTAAAAAAAAAAAAAAAAAGTTTGTAGGGGTATGCTATAAACCACCAAATATCTGTGTGATTGAGGAAGTCAAAATACTTTTGAAATTGGAGAAGGCAGCAAATATAGGTCATGTTTTCATAATGGGTGATTCTAATTATCTGGACATAGACCGAAGCAATGAGATTAGCATTACAACAAAAGGAAACATAATTTTAGGTGAGCTAAAAGATAACATAACAAAATTATTGATGAAACAAACAGTTGAAGGGCATTACTGGATTTGGAATATCAAACAATGTAGAAGTAATAAATATTTAAGTCTGGGAACATTTAGGAAACAGTAATCAACATGGTCTCTTTTGAAATAAATAGAAAGGCAGATTTTAATAAATTGAGAAATAATCTACAATAAATAAATTGAGATTACATTTTTACCAAATAAAATGTAGAAGATAAATGGGTAGTCTTTAAAACATGTTTAGATAAGTACACTTATCAGTATATACCCTTGAAGAATAACTATAAAAGAAAGAAGGCTAAACCAATATGGCTAAATAATAAAGTGGAGGGCAGATGGAAAGGAAGAGGCAGGCATTTCGATTCTTCAAGTCAGAAGGAACGGAGGCATCATATCAGAATTCAAATGTACAGTATGTACAGAGTGGGTGCTCCTGTGATAATGGAATATCCGAACTTTGTCATCAATAATCATCATATGTGGGACTCAGGAATATGACTCTAGTATGGAGTGGGTATAGTATGAAATGATGAGTGAGTAACCCGTCAGTGATGAATATTACCTCTCCTGAAGGGAACAATCAAAAATGCTGATCTTCACCTTGATATAACCTCATTGGAGAAAACATGACAAATACTGGTGCTCATAATCGTCCATAACTCACAATGTTTGATATCTTGATTAAATCTTACCCACTCCTTGAGCCTTATTGAGTCTGTAGTGGCGTGTCCAGCCACTGATGAAGAAATCCAATGGTAGAAAAAGGAGAAAGCAGTGCACTGCCCGGGAGTCAGGTGGTATAAAAGTAAAAAAAAATATTTATTGAATACAAAGGCCTTACACCTCCTTTGGGTGATGTTTTGTATTCAATAAATATTTTTGTACTTTTATACCACCTGACTCCCGGGCAGTGCGCTGCTTTCTCCTTTTTTCTATCATATCAGAATTATAAGGAATGTAACAAAAGTTGCAATCAAACTAGCAAAAATTGAAAATAAAAAAAGGATTGCAGCAGCAGGTAAGACCAAGGCTAAAAGTTATTTAAGTACCTTAATAACAACAATATTAGAAATAGGACCCTTTCAGTTTCAGATGGGCAGGCAAACTATTGGAGATAAGGAGGAGGCAGAGGTATCAAATAAATGATGCGCCTCTGTATTTACCAAGGAGAAGTCAATTGCCAAACATATTGCATCAGTAGGAAGCCACAACCTCTATATTAATGAACAATTGGTTAACAGAGGAAGAAGTCCATAGGCAGCTTGATAAAATTAAAGTAAATAAGGCACCTGGCCCAGATGGTATAATCCAAGAGTTCTTAAGGAGCTAAATTCAGTAAGCCAAATCCTTATGTTTAATATTTAAGGGCTCAATTGCCACAATCTCACTAACACAAGATTGGCATAAAGCAGACGTGTTGGCTATATTTATAAATGGAGCTAGATCACAACAGAGGAATTAGAGACCTGTAAGCCTGACATTAATAGTTGTGAATCTACTTGAAGGTTTAGTAAGAAATACTATTCAGGAATACCTAATGGATAACTTAATTATTATTAACAGACAGCATGGATTTATGAAGGGTAAGTCGTGCCAAACTAACCTCATTAGTTTCATTGAGGAGGTAAGTATGAATTTAGACCAAGGTAATGCACATTTGCACAATCGATTTGTTCAGAAGTTCCATACTATGAAACATGGGTTTTTCTTATTTCAGGGTAAGAGACGCCTCTGTGCACAGGTGTTTCTCCACGTATTGTTTGAAGTGAGTTGAGGGGATATATATATATAGCACATGGGACTCTCGATATTTTTGCTTTAGAAATTACCACGGTTTGTTTAAAACAGCAATCCAACAACTTTTTTTTTTTTTTTTTTTTTTTTTTAAGCTTACCCTGTTCCAAAAAAAAAAATGTATAGGGTAATTTTTGTTCCAGTATTGACACACATACAAAAATTTGCCACGGGGTCACGAATAGAAAGTCACAACCTTTGTCTGGATACTCGAGCAAGCCCTTCAACTGTGGTCATTTTGTGTCTAAAGGGTAACTGCTCCTCAATTAGGAATTAGTGCTTCCCCAGAGGTTGGGAGACCACAGTTCAGCTCTCTGGGGACCCCCAGTTCAGCATGGACTGCTGCTGCTTTAAAGAAGCCAAGTACATTTTAAGTTACTAATAATGATTCTTTAAAACTGTACATAATTATTAAAAACATTTACATCCTAACAATTCAAAAGACCCAAAGCCGATCTTATCTTAGAAATAACTTAAGATCATACATTAACAGTAACTTAAGGCCCATCACTAAAACAAAGCTGGTGATATGAAAAGAATCATGATAAAGCTGCACATGACTTTCTGCAGACTAAGCAGACTACATTTCTTTTTGTTTTTGTAACAAGTTGAAATTGCACTGTGACACATATTACACATATACTGCTTCTTTTTTTTTTTGTTACTTAAGTTTTTATTGTTTTATGACAGCATGATTTACAATACATTAAAAGGTACATTTTGTCTTGGTGATCCACATTGTAACGGTAAATGTGATGATATGGACAATAGTGTAACAGAATTTCGGACTGTAGCCTATCTGGTGAGCCAAGAAGGGCACTAAGACAAGGCCAGCCTTCCCGATTTAACATAACGATTCCGAACCAACTTTCTCACAGAGGGGACAAAGCGCGCAGGATCAGTTCTTGACTCATCGATAGACCCACAGACAAACAGGCGGACAAGTGAACTGACCAGACGACATACACACCGACAAGTAGACCACTATACGGGTAGACAGACAAATATAAAGACCGACAGACAAACAACCAGATAGACGAACAAACCGGTGGACAAACATTGAGGTAAGGAAAGGAAGGGAAAGAGGGGGTGTAAAGGGGGGGAGGGGCAG
Source organism: Ascaphus truei (assembly GCF_040206685.1). Lineage (NCBI taxonomy): Eukaryota > Metazoa > Chordata > Amphibia > Anura > Ascaphidae > Ascaphus > Ascaphus truei. The sequence continues at coordinate 79,928,914 of NC_134487.1, read as the reverse complement.
ATGAGGGGGGGGAGGGAGGAATGCTGGTGAGCGGTCTATCTAAATTCATAGTAGCTTAGATTCTTCTCTTTATGACCAGATATGTCATGTCTAAGTTATGGGCACCAGGTATATAGTGTGAGTGCACATCGCATCTCCCAAGGAGAACGGACCTATTTACTATCATAGCCAAATTGATGTCCTTTCTATCCCCGGGATATCTGTCTGTGCCAGCCAAGGCGTCCAGACTTTTAGAAAATTGTCGCCAGTGTCGTTAACCAAACTCGTTAACTTTTCCATCTGGCAAATAAACCACATGCGATTCCGAATCTTTGGGATGGTTGGTATCTCTGAGCTTTTCCATAATGCTGCGATCTCACACCGCGTTGCAATCGCAAAGTGAGCAATAAGTTTATTGTGAGCTTTAGAGAGCCCCGCTAGTGGTCTATTCAAGAGAAACAGCCATGGGTCAGGGGGAATGGTGAGATCAAACAGTCTCTGTATCCAATGTCTAATTGTCTCCCAGAATGGGGAGATCCGCAGGCAAGACCACAGCATATGTAACAGGTCTGCCGATCCTCCACACTGGCGGGTGCACAGCGGGGAGAATCCCGGCTAAAACCTTGATAATTTCAGTGGGGTAAGGTACCATCGCATCATGACCTTATATGCGTTCTCCTTGAAGGTGGTGCATATGGAACTCTTTGCTGTGGCTAGATAAATAGCACTCCAGTCCTCGTCTTCTAGACATTCTCCGATATCTGCTTCCCATTGTGATCTAAATGAGGGTAACCCCTGATCTTGTTCGCTAGTACTGATCACTTTGCTGTATAGCTGCAATGTGTCGGTCTCTGCCAGACAGATCTTTTCGAAGGATGTCAGTGGGGAGTATGGTGCAAATTTGTTGTAGAACGCCCTGATCTGGAGGTATCTGAAGAATTCTGAGTGGGTGATCTCTTTTTCTAATCTGACGTGATCAAACGTCTTAATTTTTCTGTCGTGACCTTCCAGATCTTTAATCCGATTATAACCTTTCTTTCTCCAAATTGATGTATTACTGACCGAGAGACCCGGCACGAACTCGGAGTTATTCCACAGGGGTGTCATCATAGAGTGTATTGTTGTAAGGGAATGCCTAATTTTTGCGGACTCCCAGATTGACAACGAGTTGGTCATTGAGGATAGCGGCATATTAGTGCCTTTTCGCACTGGTTTGGGGAGCCAGATTAGGCTGTGTAGTTCTATAGGCGCACAGGCTGCGCTCTCTAATTCGACCCATCTCTTAGATCTCGGGTCCGATTGCCATTGCACAATTTGGCTCAATTGTGCCGCTTTGTAATATGATAACAGGCAGGGTACCGCGAGGCCCCCAGCCAAGACCGACCTTTTCATATTGATTTTGCTGACTCTTGGTTTTTTACCTCCCCATATAAACTTGGAGATTTCAGATTGAAGTGAGTGCAGGTCCTTCAATCTGAGTGGCACTGAGAGAGTTTGGAAGAGGTATAAGATACGGGGGAGAAAGTTCATTTTGACACTATGGATTCTTCCTATCCAGGAGATCCTTTTGGATGTCCACTTTTGAAGGTCTGATTTTAAGGTCCGAATTAGGTTGGGATAATTTGCGTTATATATATCTTTGACGTTTTTGGTGATGTGGACCCCCAGATATTTTATAGATTTGTGTTGCCAGTGAAATTTGAAATTTAATTTTAACAATTTTTCCGTGTGTCTAGGGAGATTGACATTTAGAGCCTCAGATTTGGACTGGTTGATTTTGAAGCCGGAGATTTTAGAGAACCGGTCTAGCAGGTCAAATAAGTTTGGTAGGGAAGTAAGGGGTTTTGTGATCATCAGAAGGATGTCATCTGCATACAGGGCCGCTTTATGGATTTGGGAGTATGCGTTTAACCCTGAGATGTCAGGGTTTCCTCTGATGTGTGCCACCAGAGGTTCAATACAGAGGGAAAATAGGAGAGGTGATAGTGGACAGCCCTGTCTTGTGCCACTCCTGATCTGGAAGGGCAGAGAGGGGTAGCCTTGGTGTACAACCTTGGCGGTGGGGTTAGAGTACAGCAATAGGATTGCCTCAATCACCCGATCTCCAAAGCCAAATGCCGCAAGCGTCTCCTTCAGGTAGGGCCAGTCTATCCTATCAAAAGCCTTTTCAGCATCCAGACTTAACAACATACTTTGAGTGGTATCAATGTGGGCCAAATCTAACAGATCTATGAATCGTCGGGTATTATCTGCGGCTTGTCGGCCCTTGATAAATCCGACCTGATCTGGGAGTATAAGTCTGGGTATGATGAAACATAGTCTATTGGCCAATAATTTAGCGTACAGTTTGATATCAGTATTAATTAATGATATGGGCTGGTACCTTTTACAGTCCAGCGGGTCTTTCCCTGGTTTATGGATGATTGATATAGACGCCTGTAACATCTCCTTGGGGATGGGGCTGCCGCTAAAATAGCGTTGAACACGTGGAGCAACCTAGGGGCAAGCAACTTTACAAATTTCTTATAGTATAACCTTGAAAAGTCCTCCTGCCCCGGGGCCTTTGAAGGTTTGAGTTCCTTAAGGGCCTGTGTCAACTCCTTGTAGGAGAAGTCAGCATTTAGAGATGCTCTATCTGATTCTGTCAATCTCACTAGATTGGAGCTAGCCAGGAAATCTCTTAGCTTACTGCGCATTTTAGCATTATGTGCCACTTTCTCTCCATTATAGAGTGTCTCGTAGAAGGAGCCGAATTCCTCGACTATCTTCTGGGGGTTGGAAGTAGGGGTACCCGATTTTAAGCAAATAGCTTGGATGTTATATTTAGTTTGCCTGTCTTTCAGCATGCAAGCCAGCATCGTATCCGGCCTGTTCGCTTTTTCGTAAAATTTCCTCTTTGACCAACTCAGTGAATTATCAGCTCTGGAGGCCAACATCATGTTTAATTCAATTTTAGTGTCCTTTACCTCTTGTAGGGTTTGCGGATCTAGGTTCTTTTTGTGCTTAGAGGAAAGAGCCTGTAATTTAGTTTGGAGTGTGACAATTTTTGACTCTCTCTCTTTTTTCTCTTTTTTCCGTCTAGCTGTGATATATTATCGGAGAGTCGCTTTATGCGCTTCCCAGAGGACCAAATGTGAGGTGACAGAGCCTGTGTTTATCTTGAAAAATTGGTCTATCTCAATACCCACAGTATCACAGATCTCCGGGATTTTTAGAATCGATTCATTAAGTTTCCAATTTGTTCCTGGTCTAGCCATGTGAATATTATTGCACCGTAGCTCTATGGGTGCATGGTCAGACCATGAAATATCATGGATCTCCACTTGGGTGACCTTAGGGACCAGGTGACAGGACACAACGAAGTAATCAATTCTGCTGTATGAGCCATGTGGGTGCGAGAAGAACGTTTAGTCCCTTTCCGCTGGGTGCAACTCCCGCCAAATGTCTGTTAGTTGGTTAGTTTTGAGGCCCTTGCGTAAAGATATACCTGCTCCTTTGTTATGTTGGCTAACCCCTCCTGATCTATCTATGTGAGGATGTAGGACCATATTAAAGTCTCCTGCTAAGACAACGCTTCCCTGCGCTACAGAGTTTAGGGTTCTGAAGAATTTTTCGAAGAAGATTGCGCTCCTTTCGCAAGGAGCATATATGCATGCAATTGTAATCTTCTGTCCCCTAATTGTTCCTACTATTATAATATACCTGCCATCGTTATCTCGCTTAGTTAGCTGTCCTTCGAATGGGATGCTATTTCGGAATAGGATGGCAACTCCGTGTTTTTTGACTTCCGCAGAGGCAGAGAAAACCTGGGAGAATTCCTTATCAAGATATTTGGGAGTGTTAGTTTTACTGAAGTGTGTCTCCTGTGGGAGCAACACGTCGGCATGTTTTCTTTTATAGTCTGAGAAGGCTAGCTTGCGTTTAGTGGGGTTGTTAAAGCCCTGCACATTGTGGTAGATGAAAGTTAACGCCATCTATTAATGTGTGTGACTGCGCGCTTCACTATGTTGCTTAACTTACCCGTGGAATCCATGTGTAGAACCAGACGGTCGCTCACTTCAGAGCGCACCCCTTTAGGTTGGAAGGTGAAAGGAGGGAGGGCGGAGGGGGAGGAAGGAGTGGCGGGGAGGAAGGGGGGGAAGGCGGGGAGGAAAGGGGGAGGGCGGGGATGAGGGAGGAGGGGGGCGGGTAGGGAGGAGGGGCGGGGTAAACCACATAGGGGTCACAACAGAAGGGTTTGGATACACAACAAAAAACAGTGAAACTACTCGCATACAGAAAAAATTCAGAAACATGAAGACAAGAGCCCACTCCGGGAGCCCCCGGAAGTGTCTCTTGCGCCCAAGGGGTTGGCCACTTGGCCCAGACTGACGAAGGGGTCTCCCCTGCCTGCTGGGTCCTGGCTTCTCTGGGTCTTGTTTGCAATCCCTTCCTCTAGGGATCGTAGTGGAGAACGCATGCACGCCGATCAGGGAACCTTCCCGTCGGCGCATCTCCTTTGAACAGATAATAGTTGTATAGCAGTATAACTTATAACTTTAATAACAAAAACAGTAAACCACATAACATCAACTCAACGAACTACTCCAATAGCTCCCCCTCTCCCTGTTCCCCTTCTTTTTGCCCTATACGTGGATGTAGGGAGCCCTTATTGAACCACCCCCCTGGGATTTGCGCGTATTTGCTCTTATCTATTATCAGAGGTGGGATGATCAGTTGTACGGCTGCGTATTCCCCTTTATTATCTCATGGGTGGGCGTCAACCTTCTATGTTGCTGAGAGATGGGCTCTACCCCTTAGGGTGTTTCTGTCATTTAATGTGTGAGTGGGTAACGTGTTATTAATCAGTAGCTAATGTGGTAGTGGACCTACTAACGCCTATGATGCTGACGCTAAATGGCTATGTGTATATATATTTCTATGTGCAGCTAAAAACTTCTATTTGGGGCTGATCAGAGGCAGCGACCGATTCCATGGCCATAAATAGGCCAGGGTATCAAGATACTTTCCCTCTCCCGCTGTTTTCCTTCTCCCTCAGGCCCCTTCCCTCCCTCCTCTCCCATCCCCCCCACTGCCACATCCAGTGGTCGTGTCCCGGATCCGGTTCTGTCTTCCGAGGGGCCCGACAGCCATTCCTCAGCAGCTCGCTGCTATGTTCTGACCCCTCGTGGGGTTCATAGAGGCATCATGGCTTCGTGGCCAACACACAGGACCCGACTACGTCAGCCACCTGCGCCGTCGCGTTTGGTTCCCTCTGCGCATGTGTCCCGGTGCAAGTCTCGCGAGAAACTGTCGGGAGACGACAGGATTCAGTGACGTCACCGGCTCAGCCCGCGAAGAACAGAGCTGCTCCCGCGCGTCTTGAGGAAGGAGCAGGAGAAGATGGCTGCCTCGCAAAAGTCGTGAGTAGAGCTGCGGGAGGTATTAGGTCTCTTGATCTTCGCCAGGGTGTCGATGGGGGCCGTCAGATGAGCTCCTCTTGGATAGGGCTTTCTTTAAGGTCTTGATGGATTTTTTTCTTTTTTTGGGGGGGTAGCGAAATTTTGTGGAATAGAGGAAAGTCTATGTGGAGCTCGGTAGTTCTTCTTCAGCCCTGGTTTCAGGTCGTATGCCCCCAACTGTGCGCCATGAGGCTGAGGGGGCGCCATCTTTGGCAGCTACCAGGTGAGGGGGACTTTAAGGGGAACCGAGGACCCTACGGAGGAATCCCTCCCCATCTTCGGTATGCTTAAGTGTGTGTGCAACGCCGTTCCTCATGACTAGGATGGCACATGGGAACAACCACCTATAGCGCACCTCCTTATCCCGGAGTTCTCTGGTAATGGGGGCCATTGCTCTCCTTTTTGCCAGGGTAGCGGGAGACAGATCTTGGAACACTTGAAATTTAATTTGTTAAAACTCCACTGATTTCATCTCCCTGGCAATGCGGCACGTTTCTTTTTTCGTCCGGTAGCAGTGGAACCTCATTACAATGTCTCTGGGGGGGTCCCCCTGCTGGGGTCTTCCTCTTAGCACACAATGACATCTGTCAAGCACTAGATCCCTTTCTGGCATATCGGGGAACAGATGTTCTAACCACTTAGTGGTAAAGTCCTCCGGATCTGTGACAGATTCAGGCACCCCTCGCAGGCGAATATTACAGCGACGGTCACGGTTCTCTCCATCCTCAATCTTGTCCTCCAGGGATCTGACTTGGTCTTTGAGGGTGGCCATTTGTGCTTGTGTGTGGGATAGGGCGCTGGTGGTCTCATCTGCCTTAGATTCTTAGGTATCGGTGCACTCTCCCATGGCATCCACATCCTTTCTCAGTGCCCAGAGTTCTGACTTGAAGAACTTTTTCATGGAGGAGCAGAACTCTTTCATATCTTTACGGCGCATTACCGCCATATACTCAAGCTCCTCTGCAGGGGTGTCCATTTCACAGTCCGTTGCCGGTGGTTGCGCAGGGGAATCGGGTGCCTCGGCCTTAGCTGAGTCTTTACTTTTAAAATAAGTAGATACCGGTTGCGTTTTTCTACGCAGCGCTTTGGTCGAAGCCATCCCTGATGGTTGAGGTATGTTGCGCTTATCTTGGATAGGAAAACGAACGACTTTTAACTGTTATTTATTTAATATAATGCGCCGGGGGGAATGGAGCTCACACTCTAAGCTGCCATTCACCTTCCCGCCGTGCATGCGCCTCTCATATACTGCTTCTTTAACTGTTGACTGTGTCATTGTTTTGTTTCACATTTTCTATATGTAGTGGAAGAATTTCAAGGCACACAAAATAAAATAGGTAGTGTAGGAATTTGCGTAGAGGGCCAAAAGATTTAATTAAATGACACCTAATTATTAAAAATATATATATAAATTAATTCAATAATGTTTCTTATTGGATGTGCATTGGGAGTTTTTTTTCTTCAAAATTACTAAAGCTGGAACAATACATAAAATGCTGGAAACACACCTGATTTACTGATTTTACTCCATGTATAGCTGCGCAATTGCAAACCTTTTTATGCAAGCTTCCAACAAACATAATTGTGCTAGACTCTACATGATGAACATGTGTACGAGTCATATCTGCATATTTTATGAGCAATAATAATTTTGCTCTATGGCAGCGACCAGTAAAAATGTAATAGCACCAAAAAATAATATTCTTAGGTGTATTATCAGTATATTTCTCAGCACAGCACTATTACTTACCTACTTATCTTTAATGTTAATCAACTGAGCAGAGGTTACCATTCCCTTTCCCTTCCCTATCTGTATACCACCAAAAAACAAATGAGTATTTATCTAGCAAACTACTTTCAATTGGTTTAGCAATTAATATTATTTAAGAGGAAAAATTAGCTTTCCTTTTATTTCCCTTTCTACTGAAACCAAGAGCTACTATTATTTGCTTTTTAGGAATGTAGAGTCTTGAAATAAATACTCTATCTGTGTTGTAATGCTCTCAGTTTTGTGTATTCCTTATACCTAAGCAAAAGAAAATCACAGAGAATAAGCTTTCATTCATTGAAGATGTTGAATTGTTTGGGTTTATTCAAGTCTTTTGAACAAAACACAGTACCAACTCTATCACCTACTTCTTCCACAATCTTGCTCCCCTCCTGCCACAAAACACAACATTTTATTGGCCATACATTAGCTCATAATTTGGTTTTACAGTTGGCTTCTTTGTTCTCTGAGTTCCTCCTGATAAATCCTATTAGAAGAAGCAACATATGTGTAGAAGACTGCAGCTAAAGAAGATAGCACTACAGTATTAAGGGTGTCTGTACTACAGGGAGTGGCAAAATTGGATCACTCTGGTGACAAATAAACAAATAGCCTGACAGAACAAATATAATGACAAAAGACAACATGCAGCTGATTACTTGGCTGTCAAACAATGGGTGACATTGAGGAAAACTTAGTTGCAATGTCTACACTGATTAATTACACAAACAAGCTAAACATAAATATGTTTCATGTGCGTGAACAATGAAGCCCCCTTTTGAAATGATAAGTATTAATGTGGTTGTTTAAACTCCTAAGTGATGTCAAGCCCAGTTGCCAAACCCCTGTGATTGATGTGGCCATAGATGCAATGTGTACTGTGCAGACTCCTGTAGCATTGACATTCTTATTAATTTACCTGTGGACCTTCGGTAAAGTCTATCAGTTTAACTTTTTGTTTTTAACTCCTAAGATTCCTAAAGAACATGAATACAAATAAAATGTGCAGTGATATGTTTTGTCCACTATAAAGAAAGATAAACAGATTTGAATTGATTCCTAAACTCTTTCTAATTTAGAGGAGCCCTCAGATGCATAACGTTTAATACAAATAAAAATATATCATAGAATTTTCAAAGAGAATTCTTCAAACACAATCCTGCTGATCTGTGGAATCCCTCAGGGATCTGTCATCTCCCCGGTTCTATTCAATATATATATGTTAAAGGTGAAAAAAAGAAGAAAAAGTGCACTACTAAAATTGATCCAGGGATAAATTACAACAAATGTGAGTTAAAGTGATATAAACCTGAATAACCAGATCCCACAATAACCAAATCAGAGATGTGAAAAAATACATCAATCAGTGTACAAAAATGAATATTAAGTACATACCCTTAATGAGGTAAATAGGAGAGCGTCCACAACTGTAAAACTGGGGTGGCCCAGCACTTCACACACTAAAACAGAATAAAGACAAAAAAACAGCGCACAACACTCAGTGTAATAAAATTTAGAAACAAAAATTGGTTCAGAACAAAGGGTAAGTATTCTGCGTACATAAAAGAAATCTTTAAAAGCATATCATGTAACCAGACATGTGTTACCAACGCTGGAACCGGATCCATTAGGACGCTCTCATCATCTGGTCTCACGATGAAAGTCTTCAAAGGATATGTCCCTCTCTGTAGTAGGTGGTCCCACACCAATGGGCACAAGAAATCCTTCTCAGAGTGGGTAAAGACAAAGTGTCTCTTTGATGGGGTTCGCCTCCAGATGTACAGTGTCAGGTCTTATCTAGCATCAAAAATCCAGCGGTATCGCCCTCACCAATGTCCTTGCTCCACCTCACAGGGTCACTACCAGCGTGACCCGGCAGAGTACGTTAAGGCAGATCTATGGGGCAGCTACAGGCAACAGTCTCATTCTAGGAAACAGTCGAGAGATATTCAAGTAAAACACTCCCTGACGAAGTAGTGTTTTTAGCTACGAAATGTGTAGGAGGTTTTTATTGACGTTATTTGCTGCTCTACTCGCTTCTATTGCCCTTACTCTAGCCGTATTGCTGCATTTACAGGGTTGTGACTGTTTCTGTTACGAGTGCTCCTAATTTGTGGCGCCTGTGTAGTGACGTCACTATCCGTTGCCGTGCAATATCGGCGCTTCAGTTTAGGTTGAAGTTGAGTATCTCTCGACTGTCCTAGAACGGAACTGTTACCTATATATCTTGTTTGCCTTTGCAGCTACTGCATGACTTTGGGCACTATTGCTAAGGCTAAGGCCCCGCTTCCAGAGTCAGCGCACCCGCACTGCTGACAGGCGGTGCGCTGAGATACACAGACCGCGATATGCGGTCTGTAGGGAGCGGGAGCCGGAGCGGGAGGTGGGCGGGAGGTGGGAGCCTTGACAGGGAGGGGGGGGCGTGGCTTGAGTGGAGGGACCCACTACACTCCCCCCCCTCCCTCCACGGACTGCAGGAGGGACCCGCTACTCTCCCCCCCCCCTCCCTCCCTCCACGGACTGCAGGAGGGACCCGCTACTCTCCCCCCCCCCCCCTCCCTCCCTCCACGGACTCGGGCTGGAGCACTCATACATACACACATACACACATACACACATACACACACACACACACACACACAGGCAGGCAGGCAGGCACTCACGCACTCATATACACACGCGCGCACACACATGCAGGCACTCACGCACTCACACACACACACAGACAGAGGCAGGCACTCACGCACTCAGGCACACACATACACACACACACACACAGGCACGCACGCACGCACTCAGACACACACACAGACAGGCACTCACCTGCTTTCACTCCACACTCCTCCCTGCTCCCCGAAGCCTCTCCTCCTCCCGAAGCCTCCCCTCCCCATTGGCTCACAGCCACACCACGTGACGCGTCAATGCTAGGAAACACCATTCTCTTGTGTCTCCTAGCGGCTGACGCGCCACAGCGTGTAGTCAGCTGTGCCGCCAGGGGGGACCGGGACCGGCTCGCGAGGATTCCCCTGCTGGTGGGGAACTCGCTACATTGCCGCCCGCGCCAACGAGCGCAGCGGAACCGAGGCCTTAGCCTGCTGTCTACAAGAACTCCTAAATCCTTCTCCATCAAGGATTCCCCCAATTTATCCTCATTTAATTTGTATGTAGCCGTTTATTCTTGCTTACTCTCCCCTTATTGCACCGTTGTATACATCACATATATATTTGAGGCAGACGCGAGGGTTCCCTATCTCTTCCCCCTTCCCTAGAGTATACTACCCTTACCAAATGCATAACCTTACATTTATCTGTATTAAACCTCATCTGCCATTTAGCTGCCCAAGTTTACAGTCTCTCCAAGTCCTTCCGGAGACAAATTACATCCTGCTCTGATTCTACTACCTTACACAATTTAGTATCATCAGCAAAGATGGAGACTTTGCTCTCGATACAAACCTCAAGGTCATTAATAAACAAGTTAAAATGCAGGAGTCTCAGTACCAATACCTGAGGTACTCCACTCACGACCTTAGCCCAACCTGAAAAAGTTCCATTTATGACAACCCTCTGTTGTCTATCCTTCAACCAGTTTTCAATCCAGGTGCATATATTTTTACTGAGTGCGATTTGCTTAATTTTGTACGCCAACCTCTTGTGTGGAACCATATCAAAAGCCTTTGCAAAAATCTAAGTAGACCACATCAACTGCATTGCCCTGGTCTAAATTCCTACTTACCTCCTAAAAGAAATAAAGGTCAGTTGGGCATGATCTATCCTTCATAAATCCATGCTGACTATTACTAATAATTTTGTTTTCCATTAGGTATTCTTTAAAATTATCCCGTATTAAACCTTCAATTAGTTTCCCCACTATTTAAGTCAGGCTTACAGGTCTGTAATTGCCCGGTTGTGATCTAGCTCCCTTTATAAATATAGGCACCACATCTGCTTTACGCCAATCTTGTGGTACTAAGCCTGTGGAAATGGAGTCCTTGAATATTAAATGTAATTTATTTTATTTATTTATAAAATATTTTATAAATACCTCTCGTTTTCAAGTATGTCCTGGGCACAGAGTTAAGACAAATAAACCATGGTTACAAATACAGTTACATAAATGAACAGGGTATACATTATATTACAAGACATAGCATGCACAGTTAAAGAAAATATATATTATGGGCGTATGAAACAGTTACAGACCAGATTAAAATGTGAGACAGCCTTAGATTTGAAAGAACTTAAACTGGTGGTGGATGTGAGAGTCTCTGATAGGTTGTTCCAGTTTTTGGGTGCACGGTAAGAGAAGGAGGAACGGCCGGATACTTTGTTGCGCCTTGGGACCATGAACAGTCTTTTGGAGTCTGATCTCAGGTGATAAGTGCTGCATGTGGTAGGGGTGAGGAGTTTGTTCAGATAGCTGGGTAGCTTGCCCATAAAGAATTTAAAGTCAAGACAGGAAAGGTGAACTTTGCGCCTAGACTCTAGTGATGACCAATCTAGTTCTTTGAGCATTTCGCAGTGATGTGTGTTGTAGTTGCATTGGAGAACAAAACGACAAATTGAATTGTAGAGGGTGTCAAGTTTCCTAAGGTGGGTTTGAGGTGCCGTGCCATATACTATGTCTCCATAGTCAATAATTGGCATTAGCATCTGCTGTGCGATACGCTTTCTGACCAGGAGACTTAGGGAGGATTTGTTCCTGTAAAGTACCCCTAGTTTGGCATAGGTCTTGGTTGTCAGGGTATCAATGTGAATTCCGAATGTTAAGTGGGAGTCAAACCATAAGCCCAGGCATTTAAAACTAGTGAGAGGGGTTAGGGTGGTGTTAGCATTGGTTCTAATCTGGAGCTCAGTCGCTGGAAGCTTTAAAAATTTAGTCTTGGTCCCAAATACCATTGTTACAGACTTGTCAGTGTTTAAAAACAGTTTGTTTTGGGAAATCCAGTTTTCGAGTCTCAAAAAGTCAGACTGAAATATGTGTTGAAGGTCAGAGAGGCTATGGCTGTGTGCATATAGGATTGTGTCATCTGCATACATGTGTATTGAGGCTTCCTTACAAGCTGTGGGAAGATCATTAATGAACACTGAGAAGAGTAGGGGCCCCAGAACAGAGCCTTGCGGGACACCACAGGTGATATCCAGGGGGTTGGAGTTAGAGCCTGAGATGGACACATGTTGGGATCTTCCTGATAGGTAGGACTGAACCCAGTTTAAAGCATGCTTCCCTATTCCAGAGCTCTGGAGTTTGTTAAGCAGGATAGCATGATCAACTGTATCAAAAGCCTTTGCAAAATCTAGGAATACTGCACCAGTGAGTTGTCCACGTTCCATTCCACAATGGATTTCATTGCAAACTTTTAGCAGGGTAGTTACAGTGGAGTGTTTGGGATGAAAGCCAGATTGGAATTGGCTAGGGAAATTTGTCTTGGTATAGTAATCGCTTAATTGGGAGTGGACACATTTTTCCATGACTTTGGATAGAATTGGGAGAAGAGAGATTGGTCTGTAGTTTGAGACAGTGTTTTTGTCCCCACTTTTGAAGATTGGGACAACTCTGGCAGTTTTCCAGGTCTTAAGGATATGGCCTGCAGACAGGATAGAGTTGACTATGGAAACAATTGATTTGGCAATGGCTGGGGTACCAAGTCGTAGGAACCTAGATTGTAGTAAGTCAGGTCCGCATTGGCTGCTTAGTTTTAGTTTGAGGAGCGCTTGTGTAATCTCCTCTTCAGATACTGGGCCAAATTGAAAATTGTGGGCAGTATTGGGAGGGGTGGGGCTATGTGGGCACTCCCAGGATGAGATTCAAGTTTGTGGTTTGGGCTGCGTTTCGCTAATAAGTTAGTGGCACACCCCACAAAGTAATCATTGAATGCATTTGCAATGTGAGTGGGGTTTGTCAGAGTAATATCCCCATTAGTTATATTACTTGGTTGTTGATGGTTAGGAGGCTGGAATATATTGTTGATAACCTTCCAGAAGTTAGCTGGGTTTGATATATTTTGGTGGAGATTGTCAGAGTAATATTGTGCTTTTGCGTGCCTTGTTTGCCTTGTGCACATGTTCCGCAGGCATCTGTAGTGATTGAGTTCCTTGGTAGTGCCAGTTACTTTGTAGCTTTTCCACAAGGTATCCCGGAGCTGGTAGAGTGCAATAAGGTCAGTTGTAACCCATGGAAGATGGGCCCCCCGTACCCTTATTTTGCGTAGGGGAGCATGGGTATCACAGAGTTTTAAGATCTTGGATTGGAAATAGTCGAGCGCAGA
>NC_134487.1:79812957-79910457 GCF_040206685.1 Ascaphus truei | reverse complement strand
GCGACACAGACACACAGACACACAGACACACAGACACACAGAGAGACACAGACTCAGACACACACAGAGACACAGACTCAGGCACACAGAGAGAGAGAGAGAGAGAGAGAGAGAGAGAGAGAGAGAGAGAGAGACACACACAGACACACAGAGAGACACACAAACACATGCACACAGAGACACACACACAGACACAGAGAGAGAGAGACACACACAGAGACACACACCCAGACAGACACACAGAGAGAGACACACAGAGAGAGAGACACAGACACACATAGAGAGAGACACAGACACACAGAGAGAGACACACACAGACACACACAGAGAGAGACACACAGAGAGACAAACACACACATACACACACAGAGACATACACAGAGACACACACAGACACACAGACAATTATATAAATAATTTATTGACATTAAATAAAATTAAATAAAAAATGAAAATATTAATTAAAATTAAGACATTAATTGGACATTCCTCATTGTCATTCCTGACCTGACCTTGGGGCTTGTATATATAATATAAAAATTTGCAAAATAAATAGCACGGGAAATCAGAAATAGGGTTGTGTATTATTATAAATATATATGTTGCTTCTTATACTTACACTCAGTACTTATTGTACAGACTGTGTCACATGTGCAGCAGCTCTGCCTCTGAGCAGCTCCAGACAGTCTGACAAATCTTCTCCTGTGCTCCTCGTGGCAGTCACTGTCACGTGACGTGGGACATTTCAATGCAGAGGGATACCGGCACCCCATAAAGGGGCCTGTATCTTGGGTAGCAGGGGGTCCCCGGACATAAAACCAGCGCGGTTCAGCTCCGGAGACCCCCTGCACATCTACACTATGAAAGAAATTTATATTTAAAAACATTTTAATAAACATCAATACACGCCCCCCCCCCTCTCTGCCCAAACCCATACAGTACAGTAATGGTCAAAATAACTATTATCCAGATATGGATAATCGATTATTTGCCCATTATTAAACACTGCATTAGCATACATAAATAAAGTAAATAAATACAGTTATACTTACCACAACAGCAGGTCCCTCTGTCCTCCGTAGCAAGAAAGCATATTCAGTATACAGTACATAATAAAGACAATCTAATGGCACCTAACCCCTTAATCACCTTAGCGGTTACTAACTGCTATAGTCATTAAGGGGTTAACCCACCCTGACCTGATACAAACCCGGGAGGCCTAAGCACCCACCCCTTACTGACTCTACCCACCCTGTACCCATTGAGTAGCATAGTGGTACATCATACCCATATAATAATAATATGGGCATGATAAGCCTCTATAGCACTCAATGGGCACCCTAATTACGATACATTAATACACAAGACACACAATAATAAAACATAACTAAACTCCAAAAAAACACACTTCACTAAATAAAAACAGTAGCCAGCTAATCCAATCAATACAAGCAATAACAACATCAACAATGAATTAATTAAACCATTAACCAATCAAAACAATTAATTCCTAAACCAACTCAAAATGAATAGTAACACTAACCAATCAAATGAATTAATTACTACAACATTAATTAATTTAAACGTTAAAATACAAAGAAATAAATTCAAACAATATCTGAAATAACCATAAAACGCATTAGCTAACATAATACAACATTAACTAAAAATGAACACCAATCGCAAACATTTTATTAGCATTAGCAGGAAAAAAACAAACAATGACATCCACATAAGAAACTGAAATTACAAAAACCAACAGCAATACCAAGCCAGAAATGCCCCCCAAATATGTCATAATAATGTATTAATCTGTACCCTAAAGTGGTACAGATTAATATATTATCAGTCAATGTGCCTCCCCCAAAAAATCAAAAAAACACATCCAATGAATAAACCTGTAAAAAGAGACATTTACAAACATTCAATATATTACTTACCATTAGAAGCGGTGGCCCTCCGACGTCCGGGGTAACAGGAAGCTCACGTACCTTGAAGGCCTCCAACAGCATCCGATGCCATCCGCCATGAAGATCTGGATCAGGTACCCAAATCTTCTTTTTTCTTTCTTTAATCACCTTGTTCTATCTCCATCTGTCACCATTTCTTGATCTTCTTTATCTTCTATCTTCATCTGGCAATCCAAAAAGCACCATGGTAAATCCCAACCGATGTTGTCTCGTCGTCTTCTTGGGCTCAAATGAGGCGTCACGGCCTTAAATAGGGCTTGTGACGTCACATTTAGCCTCAAAATGGTTAACAGCCACCTGATTGGCTATTAAAACCATGTTCCGACTTTAATTTTATTTTTTTGACATGACGTCACTTAAAGGGAATGATGCCAGCCAATCAGAATGACTGTGCTTCATTTGCCTTTAAGATGATGTCACGATGCCGGCGTCACATGGTATTTCAGCCAATCAGATCGTGGGAACCAATTCCACACTCTGTTTGGCTGAAATACCATGTGACGCCGGCCATCTTGGATTTAGTGAGCTTTTATAAAATGTATAAAAAGGTAATTGCAGTAGCTATCTGAAGACCTTCTTCAAACTTCCATCGACCTTTCTAAGTGGGAGAACTCCCTCTTCATTTTAGCCTGATGTTATCTCTGCCCCAACTTAGGCCCATATTCACTAAAGGGTCCTACACTTTAGCATGCCCTACCTCCCATTGCAATGAATGGGAGTTATGACGTGCTAAACCTTAGCACTCTTTAGTGAGTATGCGCCTTAGTATTGGAAAACCAAGAAGAAAGAGGCTTCTGGAAGAGGAAGCAACTATTATAGAGTATCTCTGATACAGTGACAATCCCAAAAACTAAAATCATATGTCAGTAGACTTTTGCCTTTTCTATTTGCTTGTTCCAGGTCCACATACTGTAACATCGGTCAGCTTCTAGTAGAGACTTTTGCCATCAGGTATTCCAGTGAACAAGGGATCTCGTTCCAGCTCTATGCACGTGGAATATCTTAGAAAAATAAATCCTTATTAAATGTACTTGCCATATATGTTGTGAAGAAACAGGGATGTTGAGACATCCAGCTATTATAAATAGTTAGAGTGTTCACATGTTTTGAGTTATTGTAATTGAAAATGTTAGACTTTGTCCATAGGGATAATTCATGAAATTGCTTAAAATAATAGTTATTTATAAGCAAACATTTGTGGCAGAATGTCATAACCACAATTCAATAAACCCAAGAAAAAGTAGAAAGCAACCTTATAGGGACAGACTCAAAAAAGCTGAAAATAAACCAGTCCCAGGAAAAAACATCTGACACCAAGTATATATTTTAATACTTAATTTGTAACCCAAATCTTATAAATCCATTCTGCAAACTATAAATTCCAAAGAAATTCGACTGTTTTTATTTCACTGCAAATTTAAAGGGCACACAGTCATCTTGTTTTTGATAGTTTATGTGCTATTAAATAATAAGGGTTAAAAGGATATGTTGGGTTGGGTAAGTTGTGTTTTCTTTTGCTTTTCTATACAGCATTCCTGCTGAAATCAGGACATTTAAAAATACCAAATACAGTAGGTCAGGTGAGCAGAAAATTACATACTGATTTGTGCATAAACATTTCTACTAAATAGAAAACTGCTGGGAAAAAAAGAAGGCAAAGGCAGTTTCTGAATAAAAGGTAATCAAAGTAGCACTGTGTGTATTATGAAACCAACTAAAATCATGTGAACCGGGATTAACTAACCTGAGGGTATAGCAGCAAGATTTTGCAATAACTGCATTTGCTTTAAAGCTGCAGAACATGCTGCATATATATATGTATATATGTATATATGTATATATGTATGTATGTATGTATGTATCCCCCTTTCCCTATGCCTAAGAGAAACCTTGGGCGACTACGCATGCTGCTAATACCTGTACACTCACAGGAGGCCGGAGCCTTTGCTTCTGGGAGCCTGGGGTGAGCTCTCTCTCTCTCTTAGTGCAGCGCCTCCACCTACGAGGGATCCCAGCGTGGGCGGGATGACTCCTCATAGGAACCAATACAAACAGAAAAAACAATACCACACTATATATATATATATATCCCTGCGGAAGGGCCCACTCTGAGGACCGAAACGTTGGCTGCCCTGTGTTGTTAATACACTTTATTTACTTCATTATATTGCGGTGTGCTGTCTCTTTGTTCTTTGGATTTCCCTGGTTACCCTGTATATATCTATATATATCTTGGTTTTACTGTAACCCCACAGTTTGCAACAACACAACACAATACAATAACACACTGATGCAATATCCCAACACCCCGATGTGTCTTCCCCAAAGTACTGAGGGTGCCCTGGGCACCTAAACACCCGGTGTCCACAGAACAAGTCCCACCCAATGTGAGGTAGTGCTACCCTTGTGTGAACCGTAGGTGCACGCGTGATACCTGCCTGGGTACTCCAGTACACCAGGGGCAGCTTGCAGACTTGCTGAGACAGGTCCCACGCAGTGGGGCCTCCCACAGCAATCCCCTCTCGCCGAAGGATCCTGCCTCCACGTGGTGTGAGCTCCAGCTGGAGTGTCTCACACAATGTCTCTGAACACTTGCAGCCTGGTCCCAGGCTGCAGTCCGCCGCGTGGATATCCGTCCACCGGCGCAGCAGTTTAGCGGTACTGATAAGGTGAAGGGAGTCCCTATCTGGAGCCTTTCCTACAACACGGAGCTATGGTTGGCTCAGGGTCGATCTGGGGTCTAAGGAGCAGTATCTAGACCAAGCCCAGGAAGCCACTTGCTCCCTGGACACTACCTACTCCTGTCCTGGCTCCCACGTGACTGACTCGTGGCCTCTCTGCCCGCAGAGGATATCCTGTTCTTTTAGGCTGCATCCTTCTATTGGCTGGATCAGGCTCAGCACATGTGTTAACCAACCCCCCCCCCCCCTGAGGATTCTGGAACTTGTAGTCCCACTTCAGTCTAAGATGGCCACTGTGCATGTGCGCTGAATCCAAAATGGCTATTGCCACTTCTCCCCGATCGCACGGAGAAGTTCCCCACACCAGAGGCAGGGTAGGGGGACTCGCTACATCTAAATTATTATTTTTATTACAGGAATTAAGCAGGTGTCTTCAGAGCAGAACTGTGTTAATTTCAGATCCGGGGACCCCCTGTTTCCAGAGATACTTACCTCCGTAGCGGTGCCTGTATCCCTGTGAAGTTTAAATGTCCCTGTCATGCTGGCCAATAGGAAGTCGCACCAGATGATGTCATGGCTTCCTATTGTCCTGTGTGACGCAGAACATTTAAAGCTGCCCTTATATTTGACACGCTATTTCCCTGACTGCATAGATACCGACAACATTTTTTTTAAACGCAATGCAGCCTGTTCTGCTGCTTTAAATGGCAATTAATATAGGATTGTGGTGTGAAAACCATCAGAGTTTAGTGAAACCCCCTCATGGTTCTCTGAGAAAAAAATGCATCAAATGATATAGTATAAACACATGTTGTCTACAACTGGAATTGGTATTTTCTTTGTAAAAACTGCCAGTTCATGATTAATGGCCTAGTGGAAAAAGTACTGATCTTTCCCATTCTTAACAATAGCTCTTTCCAACAATAACCCTTGTTTGTCCTTCCATGACCAGACCAAGTCTTGTTCTGTGACGCAGCAAGACCCTGGATTCCGGTAACGGGAGCCGCGCTGCGATTTCAATAACCCCCAAGAAAAAGAGAAAGTGCCTATGATGCACCTGGTAAATTGAAAGGGCATCTGACATTCTAGGACCATACCAGGTACATCATTAGGGCACTGTAATGGTTAATAGACTTTTTGTCATTGACAGCCATTAATCTAACAAGATACATTTGTCCAGACACAGAACTAAAGTAGGGAAGCTACCAGTTAACATGCAGTACAATGGGAAGAAAACAACAAGGTCATTCTCTGAAAGGAAGAGCTTTCTTCCAAGACTCCTTCTACTTCATTCAATTCATTTCAGGAGGAATATCCCACATTTCATTTCAAATGTTTGTTTGGCAACCTGCCTCCAGGATATGTGGCACGCTCATAAACTTCATTTGTGTATTGCTGTATTAGTATGAAAAGAAAGAAGGGGAAAAAAACTCCAGTTTACAGCTAGTCAGGCTTTCTGCCTATTGTTATTTTACCTTTCTCAAGTGCAAAGTATTGCTGCCTAGGGGAAGTTTACAAGAATGCAAAGTCTTGTTAAAACCTGAAAGAGAAATGAAAAAAAAAAAGGAATAGTCTACTTATACTGCAAAGTGTTGGTCTGATAATGAGTAATGCGTTTCTCCCTGCTGTGAGCACTGGTGACCTGGCATGTAGACCACAGCAAAGTAGTGAATAATTCACAGAGAGAGTCACTGGCCTCCTGGCAGATCTCAGCAATGCTTTGTCCTACAAATATGTTCTCCCACAGTACTGAACTTGACAGGAAGCTTCAAGTCTACAAATGTTTAAACGAAAGACGTGTCTGATAGAAAATGTGTCAAACGCACATTCAAATTATAGAATGCATTTAAGAATTACATTTCACTGAACTATTTACCCATTATCAACTCGTTAACACCATTTGTCATCATAAATCTGTATGCGCTGAAGTAAAGTGCAATAAAATAGGGCGGGAGGGGTTTAGACAAGGCCTTTTTTTCCACACGACCCTAATGTTTTAACTGACCTAGACAAGTACGATATCAATATCCTCCACGACACTCTGCTTTCTGCTGGTTTCACAGTACTCATTTTATTACTGTGAGAAAGGGGTTTTAAGGACATAAGGATTACATACGTTGGCTGTGATCTCAAGGCCTGCACAAACAGCAGTGATATAAAGTGACTCATTTTTCTGGAATCATTTGTAAGTCTGTGACTTTTTATCCAATCAATTCAGTACCAAATAACAACGTTAATTTAGTATTCTTCAAATTGAAAGCAGCAACCCCTCCTCCCTCCCCCCCAACACATATTTATTTTATATAATATAAACCAGGAGGAACTGACTCATATCATAGCTTCAGGGACCCCTCGTTTGCTTATGTATGAACATGCTTATCTTCCGGTAATTACCATTTTCCATATCCTATTGGCAGCTGCAGTGAGACATACCCCAGCCAGGGCTGGCATTGTGGCAAGGCGAGCAAGGTGGACACCTTGGGCCCCGTGCCCTAGGGGGCCCCGCGCTCCCTATTCTCTCTCCTCCTGTCAGTCCTGGGATACAACATTCGCCAGACCGGAGAGGGGAGCTGGAGGAGGGAGCGCAGGTCCCCCGGACTGGCAGGAACACTTCTCACCGAGATACAGGTGTTTTTTTTTTCATCTTTGAGATGGGGGGGGTTCTCACCTTCTCTGGAGCGGGCCGCCTCCTGTAGTGCCGCGTTGCCATGGTGACTGACGTCCTATAACGCTGTGACGTCATGATGCCACCACACAGCCGGAGGATGGCCACTCTTCAAGGTTTAACTTTTTTCACAGGACGGGCCCTGCTGCCAGTGTGCCACCTTGGGCCCCACAAAGGCTGTCCCCAGCAGTCATAGAGTTTCCATCAGACAAGAATGCAAGTCCAGTAAATGAAAAGCCTCATATCTAAAGAAACTGGGTGAGAGGAGGCGGTCTGGCGTGCAATGTAACAAATGTAATTCATTTCAAATTATGTATAAAAAAGTGACCATAGAGCAGTGTTTACCAACTCCAGTCCTCAGGGAACCCCAATAGGTCAGGTCTTAAGGGTATACCTGCTCCAGCATAGGTGGGTCAGTCAGCGGCTCAGTCATTTTCACTGAGCCACCTGTGCTGGAGCAGGGCTATCCTTAAGACGTGACCTTTTGGGGTTCCCTGAGGAATGGAGTTAGGAAACACTGCTATAGAGTATTGATACTCTAAATAAGATTATGTGTCACATATCTGGTTGCAAGTGCAATTTCACGTCTTAGCTGCTAAAGAATCTTCAAATGCATTGTAAATCCCTTTAGAGAAATGGTAAAACATTGATGTTGATCCAATATAAGGCCTACTTTAAATAATAGCAAAACAATACACATAATGCGGATATATGCATCTACAGAGAGAAAAGTTTTCTTGCTGCTTAGTAATTTATTTATGTAGCACCCTGTAAACAGCACGGGCTATACATATCTTTCTCCTACTGTGGTAAGTCCTGTTAAGGGCAGGCGCCAGTAGTAATCATGGGTTTCCCCCCTTCACGCCCTGCCCTGAGTGATAGATGCAGGCCCCTGACTCTGCTGCCGGCAAGAGACAGAGGGGAGGTGCTGCTGACATCATGAGGGGTGGGGCTGACACTATTTAGCAGCCGGTTCCTGTGAGTGACAGTCTGTCTGTCCTGGGAGTTGGAGGAGAGGAATAGATCAAGCTCTGTCCTGGGAGCAAGCAAGAGAGAGAACTCTGGCCCAATACATTTGGAGAGTGAGCAGAGCTCCGGTGGACCAATGCCCCTCACACCGATGAGGGGGTGATGGGGAGAATCTACCCCCACCCAGAGGTTACCCTCTGAGGTGGGCATTGGGGTATTGAGGCCCCTCACAGACCATCCTGTCGGAGTACCTCTTGGAGGAAAGGAGAGGAGAGGAGAAAGGC
The DNA here is from genome assembly GCF_040206685.1 of Ascaphus truei. Taxonomy (NCBI): domain Eukaryota; kingdom Metazoa; phylum Chordata; class Amphibia; order Anura; family Ascaphidae; genus Ascaphus; species Ascaphus truei. The sequence continues at coordinate 79,901,888 of NC_134487.1, read as the reverse complement.
TATACACCTTGGGATCTCCTGGTGTGCTGTTGTTGTTGCTGCTATTGTTGCTGCTGTGTGCTGCCAAGGCTGCTGTGTGCGAGCTAGAGACAATAAAGAGACATTGCTGATTTTATTCGAGACTGTGTGTGATTCTGGAGCATCCACCCTGGGACCAGGGTCCTTTCTTCTATACGGGTCCTACCCCATATCCCTGGGAAGGTATAGAGGATGGAGGCGCTGCACCACCACTAAAAGAATGAGGCAACTACCCCAGAAGCCTGGTCCTGTATCCCCAACATCATCGCGGGAAGCTCAGGCCCTCCTGTTACCTGCAGGTACGCACCACTCAAGCACGTGTAACCAGCCCTCACACACCCTAGATATAGCATCTGTGTCTGGGGGGGGGGGGGGAATATGGGTTACATTTACATTTGACATAGATTGTTAACATGACAGATTGTTTCCTGAACAATTTTTGGGGATGCTAAGTTATGGCTAACAAGGAGAGACAGAGATAAGGAATCTGATCTATTTAATTAATATATGTGTGTTTATGTAACTCCTTTTCAACTCCTCCTATCCCTAGTTTGCAAGCTAATGCAAACTGTGCAAAAGTACTTGGATGCGATGACACTAACAAAAGGAAAATCAAAATGCCTCCCTTACACTCTGTTAAATGGCAAAAATGCTATTTTGCTTTTCTACTCGGAACCCAACTTCAACATTTTGTTCTTTTATGGCAATAGTCAAAGAACCAATATTCAAGTTAAGAAGATTTAATTTCTTATTAGCAGACTCTCAAAGAACAGATATTTAAGGAAGGGTGTCCAATTTAGTGTCGTAATATTGCAATTATTTGAATATTACATAATAATTCACTTTTAAAAATGTAAAATATTGTAAGAAAGAGAATTAATTTGCATAATTAGTGACATGCACTTTCAACAAGAGCGTATTCATTTGCACAGGAGAACACAATCCACTAATTACAGTACTTGCTAAATATCCAGTTGCAGTATTTTACTACCTAGATTGATTTACTACAGTGCTAAAGATAAGAGCACTCACACTAAAGTTGTCAGAAGGGGAACCAAAGGAAAGCAATAAATCTTACACCATAGAACATAGACTATAGAGAAAGGATCTTGAATATTTTTTGTTGAACTCCAACCACATGCAAATGTATTTGCTTTTCTAAAGGACACACACACACACGCACAATTACTAAATGCCAATGAATGGCTTGCTTTACTTGAGGCTACCTAGGGGCATATACTGAACTGATGAAATAAGATGCAAACAATTCCAAAATTGTAGTAAGGACTGAATTATACAGCAGATCTTTTGAAATCTCACAATAGTGGTAATTTTAAGCACGCAAAAATAGTGTTTTATTATCAGCCTTTTGTCCAAAATAGAAATGGCAAGTTAAATCACTGTTGATTATTTAAGTGGGACAGAAATAGGAAAAATAAAGTAAATGTGTAAGTAAAATTGCATTTACTAAGGGAGGTTGCATTCAAATGACAGCATTGTTTACAGTGATGTTCAAGGCAAATTAATCAGTGAGGGAGTATGTACATACTACTTTAGTCTATGAGGAATTAAAAAAAAGTCAAGCCATATGCAGTCAGGCATCGCATGTTTCTAGGATATTAGCAGTACAAGTAAAGTTAACATAGTTACTTAGTGATAAGATTGAAAGAAGACATATGTCCATCGAGGGCAACATACAGTATGTTAAATTTAGTCCACTGAGATACTCATCCTATATTGCTATATTATATTGATCTGAGGAAGGAAAAGAAAAAAAAACCCTGGTGAAACATTAGCCAATTGTGTTAAGTAGAAAAAATTCATTTCTTCCTGACTCCAGATTTCTCCCTGGGTCAACATCATTCCTATGTTTAACTAATTTGCTATATCCCTGTTTACCTTTCCAAAAAGTGTCCCCTTTCTTAAATATAGTTATTGTATCTGCCATCATGGTTTTCATTGGTAATACATTCCTTTGCTGCTGGAAAAATCTAATTTCCTTCAATCTCAAGGGATCATCACCCTGTGTCATTTATACTGTCCTTGGAAAGAAAAATTCCCTTGAAAATTCCTTGTATTGACCGTGAATATATTTGTAAATAGTTACCATATGCCCTTAGATGCCTCTTTTCTAATGTAAACAACCCTATGTTGGATAGCCTTTCCTCATAAGTCAGACCTTTATTCATTTATTTGCTATTCTATGCACTTTTTCCAGTTCCTTAATATTTATTAATTACCTTGATGTTGACATAAAAGCAAAGTTTCCATCTTTGTTGACAACTCTAAATTATGTAAGGTATTAAAATCAGAGCAGGATGTTATTTCTCTATTGAAGGACTTGGAAAAACAAGAAGCTTAGGCAGGTAAATGACAGATATACATTTTAATACATGTAACCCAGGTCTCCAGCAGCTCCTAGAGACCCCCCTCCCTTGGAGCAGCGTGGTCGCGGGTGCCGCCGGAGCCAGCGACGGACCCGACGGCTGCTTCCAAAGGTGGGGGCCGGAGCAGGGAGTAGCGTGCTATCTCCGCGAGCAGGCTGGTTGCCGGGGACGCGATCGGGCCGTTGCTAAGGCCGCGATCGCGTTGCTGCGGTCCCGGCAGCTAGCGAGGAGGGCGCCGCCATTGCGGAGAGACTCGAGCATGCGCAGTGATCGCGCAGGCGCAGGTAAGGCCCCAGAGCTAGGGAGAAGTCGCGCGAGTGTAGGGAAAGTGCAGGAAGGGTTGAGGTGGCCTCCAAAGACTCGCGCATGCGCAGGGCAAGTGCGCACGCGGCCCCAATGTATTTGCAGCCTCCACGGGACTACAACTCCCATGAGGCTCAGGGGCAAGCACATCAGGTGCCTCCGTGTGGCCAATAAGGGCCAAGGATCTCCAGAGGGAGCAATAAGATACATTTCACGCGCTGAGAACGGCAGTTGGAGCTGGGGAGATGTGAGGGAAGGAAGGGTGCAGAGAGCATGTGCAGCTCCTGCATCGAGTAAGGTCCCCACATCCCAAGTAAGGCCCCAACTCCCCACCAGGTTAGTGGGTAAGTGTTGAGGGACGGCCCAGATAGGGACGCTGCCCTTAGTGCGTGTCTGTGTGCTGTCTTGTCAGGATCACGGCTGGCAGTGCTGTGAGGCCTGACAAGAAGGCATAGTGATAGTGTGCAGCAAGTGGCTGTACTCGTTATGAAGTTTGCAGTGCGTAGTGTTAGTGTTAGTGTTAGGGTTCAGTGAGTGTCAGGACTGGGATGAGTTAGGGGAGTGGGGCAGGTTATTACTCCGCAGGCCCTAGGAGATTTCCCCAAGCCACCCCAGGTTGCGGTTCATCAGGGACAGGCCCTAGGTTAGGGTTCCTGTCACGTTAGGGTTAGTGAGAAAGAGATAGGGATATAGCGGCGGTTGCTGTTCCCGTGATTCGGTTGCTGTTGCCGTGATTGGTTGCTGTTCCCGTGAAGCGGTTGGACCCTCGTTGGGGTTCCTGGAGAAGTACCTGGATAGGATCAGACGGATGCATCGCACGTCTGACCCTTTTAGAAGATTGTTGCGGACCCGAGCATCGGAGTGCTCGGAAGGTATTCACTATATATATGTGCACCAACAGGCCTAACACATTAATTAGTGACTGCGCAGTCACCCACATTCTCTACTAGAGTGCGGGACATTGGGTGGGGATTCTCGGGACACTGGGTGGGATCACCTAGTGTTGGGAAGCGTCCTGCGCGACGCAGTAAGTGTCTCCTCTAGAGAGGGACACAGGTTATGATGTTGATATGGCTGTGATCTGTTTCTTGCATGTTGAGTAAAGTCCCTAGTTAATATATATATCTGTGTGAGTATCGATTATTGTGATTGTCCTGCGAGGAACCACTCCCCCTATGGTGGGAGCCATCGCAGGTGGAGGCGCTGCATCGTTGGAAGTAAGTACCCCTAGTATAATGGCCCCAGGTTCCCCATGGCGGACGCTCAGCCCTCCTGTGAGCCAACAGGTATAGCACCACACTAGAAGTAGTCAGATACACCTACACACCCCAATCTCACTTAGGGTGGGGGTAAGAGGGCTACATTTGGAGGCGCTGCTGAGATACAGACCTGGGGTGCCCTGTTCCATTTTTTTTCCCAAATTGTCCAAGTCTCAATTTTTTGTCGCCATGTGTGTGAAGTCCGGACACGAGGTCCTTGCCTGGGCTTTGAGGCAGTATATGGAGCCTGGCCGGGTAGTGGCAGTAGGAGGCCTTCCCGCAACTATGCCCGCGGTTGAGGTTCAGTACTCTATGCGTAAAATTCAAGGGTGGCCGCACGCATGTGTTTTAGATGAAGAACACGATTCCACGGCCCCATGGAAAACAATACTTTTTGTAGCAACCCCCACTGCGGATATATGCCTGGCAGAGGCACCGTCCGCCCTGTGTATGCCCGGGGGCCCGTCTGAGGGATACCCCCTAGTGTACACAGACCTAGTAAACTGGCGTCTCCCGCCAACGCAGGAGAACGCACGTGCTGCTGACTGCAAGCCGGCACTAGATTGTGTTGAAGAAAACTGTCCAGGATTGGCGGGAAAACCAGAAGGCTACCCCCCTATCTATACAGAGAGCCCTAGCGTAATTGCAGAGACGGTGATTAAAATGGAGTCTCTCTCTAGCAGTGAGTCACACCTAAGATGGCGGCTCCCGCCAAGTCGGGAGAGCACCAGGACTGTGCAAGAAATTGTTGCAGAGTATTGTCCGGGTTGGGCGCGAAACCCTGAACCCCACCCCTGCACTGTGAGTGACTCAGCACAGAGCCAGAACCACTCCCTTGTAGAAAGTGCCCCTCCTTCAGATTCCACCAGGGGGAGCAAGCCTTGTTATCTTCAACCATACAGTGATGCCGTAATAGACTCTTTCTTCTCTGAGGATGAGGATGAGAGAGACTGTCAGGACATACACCCCAGGAGTAGATGGCCTTATGTTAATGTGCCCCTGCCTGCAAGAAGCCTATGACGAGGGAGCCGAATTGTCCCAGTTACCGCTAGACTTCAAGACGACTGAGGTATGCGGAGAACCGGGTATACAATGTTTTAGTCCCACCTGTGACTGCTCTAGAGGTGCACTGGCGTGGGAGGCCGAATGTGAATGCTGCGGTGTGCGGTTCTTGAAGCCTATTACACCCCAGGCTACGGAGGCAGTTAAAGAAGAAGCGGGGAAGCCTGACCCCTCTGCAAAAGTGAGTGACATTGCTAATCAGTCTGTCCTAATTCCAGTGGCCCCGTGTGTTCACAACCATGTTGCAGAACCGGTTCCAGACCCTCTCAAAGGGGACGGCTTAGTGGTAGAGCAGGAACCACAGAGCCCAGACCAACCGATGCCGGAATCACAGGGTAAGGTGTCTATACCCCCATTTTCTTTTAGTGATTCCAGCGACCAACCTCTCGTGGTGATGCGCCTGCCGGCGGACCACTCTAGTGAAGTTATCGAACCAATTATTTCGGCGGATACAGAGCCTGCTGTGGGCCCGTGTGCCCTGGAGGAGGTGTACCCCGATGTTGCGGACCCTGCTGTGGGCCCGTGCGCCCTACAATGGTCAGTCCAACCTACTACCGAGGTACCATCGGTCCTAGAATGGGGACCAGTACCAAACGATGATGAGGGTGAGTCGACTGCCCCAGGGGTGTCGGGGGTGAGCCTCCAGGTGACCGCGGAGCACGATGGTTCCTTAAGTCTGGTCACCTGGGTGAAGGGCTCCCCTCTACATCGCGTCCTGGCGGAAGTGTCCTCCTTGGGAGAATCCATCCCAAGCCAGTGGAGTGGTAAGGAACTCCCTAACTCCCCACAATCTCCGATGGAGCTGGCCGTGAAGAAGGTCAGAGTTGCGGCTTCTGAACGGAGTATGAGCCCGTGCGCTCCGACACAATTGGTCCCAGGACTGGGATCCAACGCTCCCGAGTTTTCAGCGCGTAAGTGGACTGCCCCAGAAGTACCGGGGGCAGGTCCCAAGACGGCCGAGGTGGGAACTGACAGCATCCCCGAGGACCTGTTGGCCACCGTGAATCACCGCAGTGGTCGGGTGTCTACTCTTTACCCCCTTCCAGGTGAAACAGAGACATTGTCCAGTGCTCGCTTCTCAGTGGAAGCCTCGCAAGTCCGTAGGTACAAGGACTGTGTAAAGGAAGATCCAGGGAGACTGGCCTCCTTTAAGCCCAAAAAGGAGCATGCCATTCGTCAAGTAGTGGACCGTGGAAAAGGTCCTGGCCTCCTGGTCTACCGCATCCCTGCCACGGATGGCCGGGTAAAGGCCCGGTTAAGAGACACTGTGCTATTCCTTCCACCAGGGGGAGGAAGTAGTACAGAACCAGTGACTGTCACCCCAGAGCGTGCTCTACAGGAGATTTTTCTAGCGGAGGCTCACAGACGCACAAGTGAGATACCCCCACATGATCAGTTAGGGGCACCCCACAAATGGTCTCAGCTAGCCTCGGGTATTATGTGTGAATTTCATTGTACCCAGTCATATAATTGCCATGTGATGAGTTGTATTTTCTATGCTGTGCATTTTGATTGTATAACTATTATGTTGATTGATGTCGTTCCCCAAGCGGGGACGTTGGATTTTCCACCAGGGGGAGAGTGTAACCTAGGTCTCCAGCAGCTCCTAGAGACCCCCCTCCCTTGGAGCAGCGTGGTCGCGGGTGCCGCCGGAGCCAGCGACGGACCCGACGGCTGCTTCCAAAGGTGGGGGCCGGAGCAGGGAGTAGCGTGCTATCTCCGCGAGCAGGCTGGTTGCCGGGGACGCGATCGGGCCGTTGCTAAGGCCGCGATCGCGTTGCTGCGGTCCCGGCAGCTAGCGAGGAGGGCGCCGCCATTGCGGAGAGACTCGCGCATGCGCAGTGATCGCGCAGGCGCAGGTAAGGCCCCAGAGCTAGGGAGAAGTCGCGCGAGTGTAGGGAAAGTGCAGGAAGGGTTGAGGTGGCCTCCAAAGACTCGCGCATGCGCAGGGCAAGTGCGCACGCGGCCCCAATGTATTTGCAGCCTCCACGGGACTACAACTCCCATGAGGCTTAGGGGCAAGCACATCAGGTGCCTCCGTGTGGCCAATAAGGGCCAAGGATCTCCAGAGGGAGCAATAAGATACATTTCGCGCGCTGAGAACGGCAGTTGGAGCTGGGGAGCTGTGAGGGAAGGAAGGGTGCAGAGAGCATGTGCAGCTCCTGCATCGAGTAAGGTCCCCACATCCCAAGTAAGGCCCCAACTCCCCACCAGGTTAGTGGGTAAGTGTTGAGGGACGGCCCAGATAGGGACGCTGCCCTTAGTGCGTGTCTGTGTGCTGTCTTGTCAGGATCACGGCTGGCAGTGCTGTGAGGCCTGACAAGAAGGCATAGTGATAGTGTGCAGCAAGTGGCTGTACGCGTTATGAAGTTTGCAGTGCGTAGTGTTAGTGTTAGTGTTAGGGTTCAGTGAGTGTCAGGACTGGGATGAGTTAGGGGAGTGGGGCAGGTTATTACTCCGCAGGCCCTAGGAGATTTCCCCAAGCCACCCCAGGTTGCGGTTCATCAGGGACAGGCCCTAGGTTAGGGTTCCTGTCACGTTAGGGTTAGTGAGAAAGAGATAGGGATATAGCGGCGGTTGCTGTTCCCGTGATTCGGTTGCTGTTGCCGTGATTGGTTGCTGTTCCCGTGAAGCGGTTGGACCCTCGTTGGGGTTCCTGGAGAAGTACCTGGATAGGATCAGACGGATGCATCGCACGTCTGACCCTTTTAGAAGATTGTTGCGGACCCGAGCATCGGAGTGCTCGGAAGGTATTCACTATATATATGTGCACCAACAGGCCTAACACATTAATTAGTGACTGCGCAGTCACCCACGTTCTCTACTAGAGTGCGGGACATTGGGTGGGGATTCTCGGGACACTGGGTGGGATCACCTAGTGTTGGGAAGCGTCCTGCGCGACGCAGTAAGTGTCTCCTCTAGAGAGGGACACAGGTTATGATGTTGATATGGCTGTGATCTGTTTCTTGCATGTTGAGTAAAGTCCCTAGTTAATATATATATCTGTGTGAGTATCGATTATTGTGATTGTCCTGCGAGGAACCACTCCCCCTATGGTGGGAGCCATCGCAGGTGGAGGCGCTGCATCGTTGGAAGTAAGTACCCCTAGTATAATGGCCCCAGGTTCCCCATGGCGGACGCTCAGCCCTCCTGTGAGCCAACAGGTATAGCACCACACTAGAAGTAGTCAGATACACCTACACACCCCAATCTCACTTAGGGTGGGGGTAAGAGGGCTACATACAGATACATTTAAGGTTATGCATTTGGGAAGCAAAAATATTCATGCTACATACAAACTAAATGGAACAAAATTATGTAAATCATTGAAGACGGCAGGCTTTGCAATAGTACTCAATGTCAGGCAGTAGCTGCAAAGGCTATTAGGATATTATCATACATAAACAGGATATGGATGGAAGGGAAGAAAGCATAATTTTGCCACTGTAAAATTTCTTACTAATACCACGCTGAATAACATAACAGTATTAAGTAAAACAAGATTAAGCATTCATGTATTCAAGACTAAATAGTCTTATTTATTTACATGAAATAATGGCTTTTTGACCTAGAGGATAGGTCATTTCTAGGCAAAACCCTGAAGGAAACATATGGTTATTGGTTGAAACATTGTCGCTATATTTAATAAGTAGGACAAGTTCGCAGTAAATACGTGTGTGCAAAACTGTGCATGATGTTTTATTTTTGGTGTAGTATCTTTAACTAAAGTGTAACAAATGATCATTTATAAAGGCATGAGATAATTGTTCTCCAATGCAACTATAACACACATCACTGCGAAATGCTCAAAGAACTAGTTTGGTCATCACTCGAGTCTAGGCGCAAAGTTCACCTTTCCTGTCTTGACTTCAAATTCTTTATGGGCAAGCTACCCAGCTACCTGAACAAGCTCCTCACCCCTACCACATGCAGCACCTATCACCTGAGATCAGACTCCAAAAGACTGTTCATGGTCCCAAGGCTCAACAAAGTATCCGGCCGCTCCTCCTTCTCTTACCGTGCACCCCAAAACTGGAACAACCTACCGTTGACTCTTACATCCACCACCAGTCTAAGTTCTTTCAAATCTAAGGCTGTCGCACATTTTAATGTGGTCTGTAATTGTTTCATACGCCCATAATACAAATTATCTTTAACTGTGCATGCAATGTCTTGTATATAATGTATACCCTGCTCATTATGTAAGTGTATTTGTAAACATGTATTATTTGTCTTAACTCTGTGCCCAGGACATACTTGAAAACGAGAGGTAACTCTCAATGTATTACTTCCTGGTAAAATATTTTATAAATAAATAAATAAGTCAAAAAAAGGTCTGGTTATATTGTCTCATAGGGAGATGAAGCCACACAAGGCTCTTTTGTTTATTATATTTTTAGTAGGTGTCTTGCTTTTAATATATTACAGGATCGTTAATTATTTAATTGTTGTGACGTGCCCTCTAAGTTCTTTTGGAAGCTGCTGCTGCGATCAGTACGTGTTTACCCACGTACGGACTTCCTGCCTCTCACCTGTCTCCCCTACAATCTATCCTAACGCTGCTGCCAGAATCACTCTACTCTTTGCTAAATCTGTCTCAGCGCGTCTACTGCTGAAATCTCTCTTCTGGCTTCCTATCAAATCCTGTATCACACATTCAATTCTCCTCACTTTTAAAGATTTACACTCTTCTGCCCCTCCTTACATACAGTGGCGGCCGACCTGAGTCTAAATCGGCTAGATCCGCGGCTCTCAGATAATCTCGGTCAGGTGCGCTTTTTTTTTTTGTCCAGAGTGAATTGCGTTATTTTAGCGCTCGTGATATTAGCATTTTATAATCGCTGTCTGCAATACTGCAATGCCATGTAAAAACTCAGGGGGGCGTTTGCGAGCTGTTGTCTTGGAAGTCAAATACCTTCGCGGTTCAACCTACGTCAGTACACAGTCTGTGTGTGCGCGCACAGTAATAGTAAATTTGCATATTTAAAGTATACATGCATTTGCAGTGCTGTACTGTACAGTATGTCTCATTTGAAAATTGTTGAAACGCATAGGCGTGTACAGTACTGTAACAGTGTAACATTTAGGCATACTGTATACAGTGCTCTCCCCTCGCTCAGGATAATTAACTGCACTGCAGGGTATTTCAACTTCTTATCTTCTCTACAATGCAGTACATCTCTCCCACACCATTCCTTTGAACGTGTGTCTGGTTTCAATCACACTCCTGCCTCACACTCCTGCCTGACAGCAGATGATTACTGCCTGTAACTTCGCCCACCACTGCTTGCTTGAGTGAGTGACCAAAAAAAAAAAAAACTTTTTTTTATTCTAATTTTTTTTTTTTTTTTCTCCACTAGCCTGCAAAAACCATCTTGATATTACGATATTCAATCTGTGCTGTAGTTTTTGACTGCGACCCTGTGCGTTTGACTGCACATGGTTGATTTGTGTGCTTTTTACGTACTGTATTTGGGGGTGTAGAGATCATATTATTATGATGAACTGCCTTTTGAAATTAAAGTATGTCATTATCTTTGAACTTCATGCAGCTGTACGCTGTAGCCCCCTCCCCCACGAACACACACAAGGCTCGGTCACTCAAGGATTGTAAACTCCACAGTCATTAATTTTCTGAAGCTTGACATTGACGCTCGTCTATGGACGGATTAAGAACACAATGTAAAGCTTCAGAAAATTAATGACTCTGTGGAGGGGGGGGGTTGGGTGAGTCATGCGCAGTAATCAGCTAGCTCCCATCTCAAAGAGGATTACACGCAGGCGCCACACTGCGCCTCACTGCACCTGCGTGTAATCCTCTTTGAGATGGGAGCTAGCTGATTACTGCGCATGACTAACCCAACACCCCCCCCTCCACAGAGTCATTCATTTTCTGAAGCTAGTCATTGTGTTTTTAATCCGTCCCTAGCCGAGCGTCAATCACCTCGCTGCACCTGTGTGTAATCCTCTTTGGGATGGGAGCTAGTTGATTACTGCGCATGCACCTGTAACTTCACCCACCACTGCTTGCTTGAGTGAGTGACCAAAAAAAAAAAAAAAACTTTTTTTTTATTCTAATTTTTTTTTTCTCCACAAGCCTGCAAAAACCATCTTGATATTACGATATTCAATCTGTGCTGTAGCTTTTGACTGCGACCCTGTGCGTTTGACTGCACATGGTTGATTTGTGTGCTTTTTACGTACTGTATTTGGGGGTGTAGGGATCATATGTTATGATGAACTGCCTTTTGAAATTAAAGTATGTCATTATCTTTGAACTTCATGCAGCTGTACCCTGTAGCCCCCTCCCCCACGAACACACACAAGGCTCAGTCACTCAAGGATTGTAAACTCCACAGTCATTCATTTTCTGAAGCTTGATGTTGACGCTCGGCTATGGACGGATTAAGAACACAATGTAAAACTTCAGAAAATTAATGACTCTGTAGAGGGGGGGGGTTGGGTGAGTCATGCGCAGTAATCAGCTAGCTCCCATCTCAAAGAGGATTACACGCAGGCACCTCACTGCGCCTCACTGCGCCTCACTGCGCCTCACTGCGCCTGCGTGTAATCCTCCCCCCCCCCCCCAACCCTTTGAGGCTTTGTTTACGGTAACGCTTTGGAAAATCCCTTCTCGAATTTGAAATGTAAATCAGATCTGCACAGCATTGTGCGAATTGAGAGTTTAAAAAACCATTAACTGATTACATGAATAATGCACATTTATAATAATATTATTTAATAAAATATAATTTATAATATATATATAGTAATATAATTTTTTTCCATCTTTATCTTCTTCCTCATTCTGTGTACAGTACAGTAGTTCATTGAGAGAGGAGAGGTTTTGTGTACATCATTACTGCTGTTTATATACTGTACACTTGAGTGTACAAACAGATTAGACTATACACAACACCCCCCTCTCCCCCAGTCCATCCTTTTTTCCTGCAAAGACAAGAAAACAAAAAATTAGTGCAGTTATGCGCGTACTGTATTATGGCGTTGTGTGATATGTACAGTAGTACTATAGTAGATGGCTTGTGCTGCTTTCTCTGTAAAGAAAAAGATTGAGCAGTTAGGTGCATACAGTATTATGGCATTGTGTACTGTATACTGTATCTACTCCACATTGGACTACAGTAGGCAGTTAGTACTGTCAAACTAGTCTATACCGGAACTACTGTATACTCTGACTATTAGGAAAGAAAAAATCTGTGCCATACCTACCTGTATCATACTGTACTTACAATACTACAGTACAGTACTACTTCCCTGATGCTTGCCCATTACGCGCGATCACAATGGGCAACACAGTCGCAATATGGTTAATATATTTATTGCAGCATTCCACGGTGAGTGCATCGTTCCAAAAACTCAGTATGCCTTTCGCCAACTCATCCTTTTTGGAGGGTTTCACCATTTTCCGGATATGGTCCTTCAGCTGATGCCAGACCATTTCGATTGGATTGAAGTCTGGCGATCTGTCATTGGAATAAAAGGACAATTAGTTTAAGAGATACAGTACACAGTAAAAACAGTGGGAAAAATATGAGACACGGTTACCGCACTTACTCCGCTGGTGTCTTCACCCAGTTGATACCGCGCTCACGGATATGCGCTGTTGACGCGGTGTGCTTCGGATCGTTTTCCTTGTAGAAACGGTGACCATCCGGGAACTCGCGTGTGATGTATTCCACTATCTAAGGCACAATTTTGTCTTGGAAGAAAGCTTTATTCATGATTCCTATAACAAGAAAAGAAAAGTGCTCAAAAAACTGCACACTAGTACAGTACAGTGCATAAGGCAAAATTATATTTTTTATATTTTACCTTCAAAGATGACAATGCATCCTGGTCCACGTCTAGAGATGGCACCCCACACATGGAGCTTCACTGGGTGTTTTGGCCGCGGCTTCATAGATATGCGACATTTTTTGTGGAATGCAAAGGTGGCAAATCTCTCCAGCGATACAGTAGACTCGTCAGTGAAGATGCAATCCTGGAAAGTTTCCCCACTGTCGATCCATGCCTGGGCCTGGACCTCTCTTTTGATTTTGTTTACGTCCCTTATCATGGGGTACGCTCTGTAATGATAAGGAATAAATAATTTTAGCGGTACAGTACAGTTTCCTAAACAACACTTTTACCTCCTGTACTGTCCAGTACTAACCTCACACGTCCATATTTCCATCCAATTCTGCGTCTCATCTTCTTTATGCTGGTCTCGGATACAGTCAGATTGTGATTTTCCTGCAGAGTGTATTTGACCCTTAATGCACTCTTCTCATCATTCTCCTCACTTATTTTGTCAACCAGAAGAGTTGTCTCCCTACAATGTAATGAAAAACAATCCGGTAAGTTACAGTGCAGTAGGCCACAAGCACAGCACATCATTTGGTGTACAAATAGTATACAATGAGATATAGTTCTATAAATATGCAGCAATATAAAAAATATATACTGTATACTGTTGCTATACTATATAAATATACCAAAATAACTATAAAATTAGATATAGTAGATCTACAGTACACAATATATTGTTCTATTAATATGCAGCAATATAAAAAAAAAATACTGTACTGTTGTAATATAAATCTACCGAAATCACAAAAATATTAGATACAGTAGATCTACTGTACACAATATATTGTTCTATTAATATGCAGCAATATAAAAAAATATATATACTGTTGTAATATAAATCTACAGAAATAACTATAAAATTAGATGCAGTAGATCTACTGTACAATATTTTATATAAAAAAAAAATTAAGTTATATAAATATACTTACGCGTTAGTTACCCTTGGTGCCCTTTTGCGTTCTCTGGTTTTTCCGTGTGCATGATAGCTCACGGTGGTTGCTGGCACAACGATGCCAGAAGTAGCTAACCAGCGTTGGATAGCAGCAATTCGGTGTCCGCTTGTGTACATCTCCTTAATTCGCATGCTGAGCTCCTTTGAAATCTTTTTAATAGGCATTGCTGCGAGTAGAAAGAAATACAAACACAAGAATGTATATTCGATGTTTAGTCTGTGTATTCAATGTGCAGTGAATTCACAAAATGGATGGTGTATTTATACGGTAATGACTCGCATTAGAGTACGCCCACTTTCAACACCTGTACCTCGTCGCCATGCATAAAAGGTTACACACTTTGCATAGCCCACTACTAGATGATCTTTAGCTGAACTTGCCCTTGTCCAGATACTGCATTGTGCCATCTGCTTCCATGGATCAACCCCGATTCTACGACGCAGGAACCCACTCGCCTCTGCCCTGCCTGTCATTCAGAAAAAGCGAAAGGCGGCAGCCTTTTCCATGCCAAGGCCAAAGCGACAGGCTAAGGCCAATAAAGGAAACCTTCTGCTGACCCCAAAGGCTAATGGATTTAATAGACGTCAGCCTTATTATGGAACACAAGAAGAGATGGGGGAGCACAATGTGGGAGGAATATGCTTTCTTTCGCTGATGGTTAATGTGGTGTTTAAACCTCCATTGATCCCTCAGAGGAAGATCAGAAAACTCCTTGGATGAGGAGCTTGCGTATATGTGTGTGATCACAGGGATGAATAAGTAAATAAATAACTTACAAGGCCGTGTAAGTTATTTATTTACTTATTCATCCCTGTGATCACACACATATACGCAAGCTCCTCATCCAAGGAGTTTTCTGATCTTCCCCTGAGGGATCAATGGAGGTTTAAACACCACATTGACCATCAGCGAAAGAAAGCATATTCCTCCCACATTGTGCTCCCCCATCTCTTCTTGTGTTCCATATCTATCAAGGGTACGGGATAGACCCTAGTGGGGTATTTTGAGTCACACGAGGATTTTTCAAGAGAACATCAATAAGGTTGTATTACACCCTTCTTATCTCCAATAAGATATACATATCTAATACTAAGTAACGGTTAGAGCAAGCGCCCGAGTAACACACTACAACGTCAGCCTTATTATGTCAAGAAGAAATATGGTGATGTACACTCCACGCAAAACAAATGGCAGCCAACCCATCGAACCCGCAGACCACTTTCTCCCATACGCTTCGACGACTCTGCCGCCGTTGTCCCGGAAACTCACAGGCCATCTTCGCCAGTTCTATTCGACTGCCTCTGAAATCCACGGGTCACTTTCTCCTTTGCGCTTAGACAACTCTGCCGCTTCTCGCCCAGAAATCCAGAGGTCACTTTCTCCATCCCTCTTCGACGACACTGCCGCTTCTCCTCTCCCGGATATCCACAGGTCACCTCCTCCACCCTTCTTTGATGACACTTCCGCTTCTCTCCATGGAACCCCCATCTCATCGTCCGTAGCACCCATCCACCCAGATGTCCACAGCACGCCATGCACATGAAGCAGCTCGTTAGACCGGATGCTGAATGGGATAAGTGTGGATATCCCCGGGAACTCTATTCTGCTGGCAAAGATAGATCTGCTTCTAGAGACCATGCTAAATATGGAGCAACGAATGCTACATATGGATCAACGGATGGATCAACGGATGGAGAAGATAGAGGCTGACATAGCGGGGATACATCATTTGCTCGGTGTTCATGCCCGTTTCCCCGACGCCGAACCAGGAGGGTGGCATGGATGTGATGAATGGGCGCATCGACCACCTTCCATCACCAAGCGCACCCCCTACCCAAGAAGATTTTGTGTACATGTATGCCGTTGAGAAGGACATGACAACCCCGTCAAGACCAGGCCAGGAGACAACACGGCGACAAAGACAGGAGGAAAGCTTCCTCCCAGACAACCTACCCTCGCCCATCGCCACAAGCACACCCGCACACAGAAGACCTACATTCGCTCGCATCGGGTTTATTACACAGTATACTCTATATAAAAAAGTATTGTATACTCGGAAAACATCAGCATACTGTTTCAGGTATTCTATCCTAATCAATAACAACGGCCACTAAACTGTAGACTCCGGTACGTGGTTTTTTAAATCCGATTCAGCAATGTGCAGGCATTGTTACACAAAGCGATATTATCCATCGAAATCCCTCCATTAGCCGTTATCTTTTCTGAGGAAAAACAGAAAGAAAAGTTTTACTGTAATGGTCCGTCCCCTAAAGAAGTTCACAGTCAGTCCCACCACTAATTTTCTCGGGGGGCGTCTCCTGTTCACATGGGCATGCGCCTACCGTCGATGTAATGACACGCATATGCGTTTCAAGAAGGTTCCAATGCGCATGCGCCTAGCGTTCCACCGATTGTCCAGTACCTGCAGTACAGTACTGTAGAAGCCGCTAAGCCAATGATATTGCTTACAGGAGAATCGGTTGACTTTTGAATCGCACCGATATTGATATTTGCAAAAAAAAAAAAGGCAACATTTCTCACCATAGAATTTCCCAATCAGCTGGCGCCGGCGCAGGGCCACTGCCATCCAAGTATTCTTGATCATAGACGTTGACAGTAGTCAGCTGATGAGGCTGGAAATCGCATAGGTACAGTACATGCAAGCTTGCTCCAAACTGCACGCAAAATCCGGCTCAGGCTGCAGGTGTCCGTGCGTGGACAGACAGCGAGGGTTGTCACTGACGGTGGGACCGTTATTGGAAGCCGGTGCTGGTGCTGGCGCATTGCTTGCCAGCGACAGTCGTTTCTTAGTTGATTTTAACACGACCTTTCGCCTTTTGCCGTCTGCATCATAGATACGGGGAAAATCTGGTGATACACACCAATACCCTCCAATAAATTGGGGATAAATACGACAAAAACATGGATCTCTACATAACTTTTTCCTTATTGTACGCTTCCACACATGAGGAGCTGGCAAAAATTTGAAAAAGTCAAAGTTTTCGATAAAATACTGATAAATTTGAACAACTGTTGCCATCTTATCATCTGTTGCTTGTATCGCGGCCCATATTAAATAAGCGTAGCTTCTGTCGGGTTTTTGGAACACTGGCTGCACTTGAACATTCATGGCGGCGGGTCTGACTCTGGAGAATAACTTTAACTTGTGTTTGTCTTTCTTTAATATGAAAAGCCTAAATTGATATATTATTGTAACCTCTTCCTTCAGTCTCAAGGCCAAATTACAATAGCACACTGTGGTATCTTTTTTAAACAAAACACCTGCAAGTCGACACATTACTGAAGCGCATGCGCATTACAATTCATGAATATCTGCCATCTGGCGGACACGTGAAGAATTGCAACCTATTAAATCCAAACCATTCTCAATAAATGCATGAACCGCGCATCAACCGCGCATGACCCGTGCATGACCGGCGGCTGAGAACGCAACATGAATGCGGCATGCACCCGGTGAAGTGCATCGCATTCAAGAAAAAATCCAGTAAAAATGCGGCGGTTTTAGAATAAAATGGGCCCTAGCAGTATCAGCCCCAATTTCTCACTGTGCACCATTCCGACTCTTGCGTTCCGCTCAAGGACCCATGACCCTTCATACACTAGTAGCGATTCTCTAGCTGCTACACATAGGATTGTTGTGATGTTATTAACTCTATAAACAAACGTAACTTCTACTGCACAGTACTGCCTTTCAGTACTGTGCAGTAGAAGTTAAGTTTGTTTATAGAGTCAATTACACCACACCAATCCTATGGTGTAGCAGCTATAGAATTGCTACCAATGTATGAAGGGTCATGGGTTCGATTTCTGCATGGTATGGTACAATTATTAGTGTAGGGGGGAGGTGTGTGTATATGTATGTGTGTTCGTTAGCAATAAAGCATTGAATGTTATAATAATTTTTTTTTTTAAACATTGGATATGTGCGTCACGCACGTGGACTTGTCTGATGAAGCAGGGGAGGAGAGAGCTGAAGAGAGGAGAGAGCTGCAGATGTCGTTTAAGTCCTCATGCAGTGGCCATTTTGCAATCCCGCTAACAACGCGATCTCATTATGTGGATCCCGAGCACCGCGTTATAACGGGGTTCAGCTGTATCATAGGAAATGCTGTTTCAGCAGCAGCACATCCCTGGCACTAACTGCCCCCCCTCCCCCACTGACTTATTTAACAACTTTGGACCAGTAGTACTACTAACCAATTGGACTAAATAACCATATAGTGAACCCTCTCCTTTTATTTATTTTACTTATCTTTTTAATTATTTCACTTGAACTTTTTTTTTAAAACCTATTTTCTTATTACTAACCCTCCTTTACATCAAATATCTGAAGAGGAGTACTTAATACTAGTCATTTATCAGAACCAGTATCCATTATCTCTAGTGGCGCTCATTATCGATCCCCAATTACAGAAAACGTATTTGTAGTCAGCAGTATTTGGAGATACATGGCATTTTCGTTTTGGTTTGGTCTTTGCTTTATGTCATATTTTTTTGTTTTCCTAGCTAGAATATTTGGTTATAACAACAACAACAAAAAACTACACAGGATTAACCACAGTATATGACAATAATATGTGATGTATGCTCTGCATCAATAAAAAGGTGATGTGTTAATCTTCATCTGCCTTCAATTTGTAATGTTATTCAGGTTTATAAAAAAAAAAAAACAGTTTCCTAGGATTTCTTTGTGTGTTCCGTAAAAACAGTTTCAATGAGCTGGAACCTGATGTTCCCACTGACTTCTCATTGTGTTTTCATGAAAATGAACTGGCGCTGTCTTAGCTTTGTCTGAAAGCAAATATTTCTGTGCACCACCCCAAACATATTGTTTTAGTTATCAGTGATAGAACAGTATACTTTGCATGCAAAGAATAGCATAGAAAATCTCTTTAAATCATGAATTACACTGATAAAACTGGCAAACCGTAATGTGACAAATGAAAGCTGTGGTCTAAGGACACATTCCACTGTGCTACTTCGTCTCCCACACTATATTTGAGAGGCAATTTGGCTTATTTGCATGTTTTCAGCAGACATATCTAGTTAGAACAAACTGCTTAATATGATATTAGTGGCAAGTAATCCTATCTCTGGGGATGAAAATGTAATGTGTAACTGTTCTTTTTTTTGTGTGTGCTATTTTGATTTTTATGAAGCCTGTAAAAATAAGGAATCTTCCTTTTCCTCCCAAAAAGAGGGTTTTAAAAGCTGAGGCAGATGAATTGTTGTGGATATGTTGTCCTCAGAAATCTTATCTGTGTTAACTGTATACTAGTCAATTACAATTACCTAGATTATTATGCGTTTTTTAGATCCAACATATTGGTAATAATGTGTGTTAGATAAAGTAGTATGTACAATCACTTCATTAGAATTGTCGTTTTCATGTTTCAGGATTTTCACCGACTTTGTGGAATAGAAATCAGACCATGGGTAACCCCAGCTATATTGATTAAAGGTACAAAAAAAATGGATGGGAGTAAACAGACCCCCTAGCGATGCTGCTCAAGGAATATCCAAACTTTACACACATATATTAATTTATAAGTTCCCACACAGCACAATGAATCCAATGAAATTGTCCCACGTCGTCACATATGAACATCAGTAGTACTGCTTCCTCAATAGCCTTTGTTAAAGGAATGTTTTATATGAGAAACATTAATATCTGTGATATGCTGGTCACATGTAAACATAAATAGTACTCAATAAACTTTGGTTGAAGGTATATTTTGTATTTTCGAAAATAGAGAGAGGTTTATGTTGAAACCCTGTCCCTAGCAAGAAGCACATTTATGGTGCACACCTAGGCTGTTAAAACTTAACATTTATTTATGCCATAATTAATATAATGTTACACATACAAAATTAATTTGTCATCAAAATATGTTGTGTGTATTGTGTTCATTAAAAACTCAATATAACAGGAGGGTGCGGTAGATAGATTCTGTGCTATAAATACATACCCATCAGGGGTTATGTTTGTCATGTGATATATTTTATATAGCAATCCCACGACGATGGGGTTAATGTATCTTGCTGTGGGCTGATGCAAAAAGTTTAGGCTGATATAAGGTAATTCACAGAGGAGTTTAACTGTGCTCCTAATAGTGTGATGGGTGAATAACTAGTTTGTCAATGACATATCATGTCTACTTGGTTACCATGATTATGTATGTATATGGGTGCGAGCAGGGGGGAGAGCAGGCAGGGGGGTGCAAGCAGAAAAGTTTGTGTACCCCTGCTTTAAGACACCGTACAGTTCTATTTAAGTAAATGAGCAATAATGGACCATATTTGCTAAGCATTTTTACCACAGCTTTTCCCTGTTACCATGTGTATGGTTGTTGCTACCTGTTGGCTCACGGAATGCTGAGTTGTCCGCCGATGGTTGTGGGGACTGCAGGACAGGCTTCTGGGGTATATACCTGACATTTACTCCATGGTACACAGCGCCTCCATCTGCTGTAACCTCCAGATGTATGGAGGCAATCTCTATGGTAGAAATGGTTACCTCCCCCAGCAGAAGGATCACACACCAGGCCGGAGGTATATTCAACTGGAACCGGTTTTATTCCTGTATACTTCACAGCAATACGGCAGTCCTCTGCCTAACACAGTGTCTGTTCTGGTCTCTGATTTAGGATGGTCCCTAGACCTACACTACTGGTCAAGGGCCCCGCTGCAATCCTTGCTCCTCTCCAGCCCTCTAGCAGGACCAGGGGAATAGGTAATCACTCATTCCTCCCTTTAGGGTAGAGGCCCATGACCTGCAAGTGCAGAGCAGTCCAGTGTGATACCTTGTCTCTCTCATGGTAGAGACACACTGAAGAATTTGGGGTTACAACTCCCTTAGGTAGGGGGAAGGTACTATGTCTGAACCCAGGATTGGGCAGCCCTCAGACCTAATCCCACCTCCTCCCCTGTCTCTCAAGGGAATGCCTTGTGTGGAAAACCCATGATTAGTACTGGAAATGCCTGCTCTTTCCAAAACTTGCAAGCCAATGAGGGCAGAATGGTAGCCAGAAACCAGCCATGGCTACTATATATATATACTATATATATGTACATATACATATATGTACAAGTTTTAAAAGCATATCGTGATCATAATCACCACCATCCGGTAACTGCAATAGATTCTTTGGAAGACCCTCGATCCCGAAGATGGAAGAACCACACTCTAGCAAGATGTCCAGGGTAAGTGGATAGTTCGGACACAAGTTCCAGAGATCCCAAAGAATAAAACCTTGCTGGCAGGTCTCTGTGGCGTCTGGCGCTCGAGTAGGTTTTTTCCTGCGCTCCCTGATGACGTAGTGTCTATGCGTCTTACATGATGACGCTCCCTGACGCATTTCGTCACACACGGGTGACTTTTCACTACCCTTTGGGATCGAGGGTCTTACAAAGAATCTATTGCAGTTACCGGATGGTGGTGATTATGATCACGATATGCTTTTAAAACTTGTACCCTTGTGAGTGCATTTTTTACCCCCCTCCCTCCTTCCCCTCAATAAATTTACGGTTTTATACTATGGGGCGTGCGCTCTTTCCTCTCTCCTTTCTATATATATATATATATATATTATATATATATGGTAGCCAGAAACCAGCCATGGCTACTATATATATATACTATATATATGTACATATACATATGTACAAGTTTTAAAAGCATATCGTGATCATAATCACCACCATCCGGTAACTGCAATAGATTCTTTGGAAGACCCTCGATCCCGAAGATGGAAGAACCACACTCTAGCAAGATGTCCAGGGTAAGTGGATAGTTCGCTGTATGCTGGGTGACAATGGGGAAAGACAGGGTTGCAGACCTGTCTAAGACATGCAAATGAACATACAGTAATATTTACAGTTGCTTTATGCTTTACTGTGGAGGGTTTTTGTCACATTTTTACCCACCATAACCTTAATGACAGTGGTGATTACCTAGTCTAGTCTCAAACCTGCAAGCCATTAAGACCAGCCTCACACTGATGATACCCATCAAGGTTGAAACATGTATGTGAGTAGGTCTAATGGCTTTGCATCTCATCCCAGCCTCTGTTTAAAAGCTGTGTTTAAAACAGCATGCAGTGGCTTGAGGATTGGCTTGTGTAATACGAGCTTGAGACAAAAGGTGGCACTGAGTGCTCATTTGCATGTCATTTCCCAGAATCCCTTGCTGCAGTGGAAGCGCTGTATGCTGGGTGACAATGGGGAAAGACAGGGTTGCAGACCTGTCTAAGACATGCAAATGAACATACAGTAATATTTACAGTTGCTATATATATATATATATATATATATATATATATATATATATAAATATAATAATAATATATAATTTATATATAGCTCTCAAAGAGCAACCCTTTGAGAAAGTCACAGTTACGTGACGAAACGCGTCAGGGAACGGAACTGCGTCATCACGCAAGCGCATGACGGTCCGCATCGAGCGCAGATTCACATTGCGGCCGGTTTACATTTGAGTTAGTACCCGAACTCAAAGACTGCACTTTGAATTTTAAGGAGCCTTTCGACACACGCACCAGAGAACATCTACCAGCAGCTTCAAGTGAGAGTTGGACTGC
This sequence comes from Ascaphus truei, assembly GCF_040206685.1. Classification (NCBI taxonomy): domain Eukaryota; kingdom Metazoa; phylum Chordata; class Amphibia; order Anura; family Ascaphidae; genus Ascaphus; species Ascaphus truei. The sequence continues at coordinate 79,879,419 of NC_134487.1, read as the reverse complement.
AGGGTCTGGATGCTGAGTGACCAGAGTTGGCGGTGATATTATCACACACTGCTTGATTTTAATTTACCCTTGTGAGTGAATTTTCTACCCCCCACCTTCCCTTCCCTCTTTTCCTAATAAATGTACTGTATTACGCTATGGGGCATGCGCACTTTCTCTTCTTTTTCTCCAATAGGTATTATCTGGATGTGGTTTTGTTCTTGTAGAGGGGGAGCTGCAGTGTGTGTGGCTTCAGTGTGTGTTTTGTGGGTGGAGGAGGGGTGCAGAGTGTTTTGTTAGTGTGTGTCTGCAGTGTGTGGGTTTACAGGAGGCTGCAGTGGGTGAAGAGGGGGGGCTGCTGGTGTGTGTTTTGTGGATGTAGAAGTGGCGGAGTCTGTTTTGTTGATTTGTGTGTCTCTGCAGTGTGTGTTTTGTGGGTGGAGGACGGGTGCAGAGTGTTTTGTGTGTGTGTGTGTGTGTGTGTGTCTGTGTGTCTGCAGTGTGTGGGTTTACATGGGGACTGCAGTAGGTGTAGAGGAGGGCTGCTGGTGTGTGTTTTATGGATGTAGAGTGGGCAGCAGTCTGTTTTGTTAGTGTGTGTGTCTGTAGTGTGTTTTGTGTGTGTAGAGGGGGGGCTTCACAGTGTGTAGGGGGGACTGCAGAGTGTGTTTGTGTATATAGGAGAGGTTGCAGAGTGTGTGTTTGTGTGTATAGAAGGGGCTGCAGTGTGTGTGTGGGGGGGGGGGGGTCTGTGTATATGTACAATTTACTTTTAATAAATTTGCAGTAAAAGCATAAGAATGTAGACAATCATGCTGATAAAAATCAATATGACTACAAAAATGTATCTTTTTTATGAAAAATTAAAAAAAATTAAAAATAAGCCTACATTTAGCCTATAATAGTAATAATCCCCTCAGAACAGGGCATTACTGGCCAATAATGCCCTGGCTGGGTTAAAGTCCCTCGGCTTCGCCTCGGGCCTTCAACTCTTCCAGCCAGGGCATTATTGGCCAGTAATGCCCTGTTCTTCAGGGATTATTACTTAAATAAGGATCCGGGACTACTTGCAGCCATGGGGATTGCAAGGTGGTAAGAAAAATTAGGCACTAATAACAGGAAAAAAAAGAATAAATGATGTCCACGAGAGCGTGTACCCATAAAACTAATAGTATTTAATGGATCATCCAGAAACAGCTACATCACGGGGTACAAACCCCCACCAACGCGTTTCGAGCGTAAGCTCTTTTTCAAGGTGACTATTGAATGTTCTCACCAGTCCATTTAAATACCCATGATACGCGCTGTCGTCCACTTCCCGCTCACTTCCTGAAACCATCGTAAGTGACGCAGGCGTGATGACATAAGCGCGTGCTGTGGGACATACAAAATATTTCTACTTTATTGATCAAATGACACAAAGACAATTAAAAAAAAACATTAGAGTACTCGGTGTATCCTTCAACATAGAAAAACAAATGACAAGAAGACAAACTTAAAAAGAAACATCATAAACTTAAATGAATATCTTTAATAAAAGAAAGAAAACACCTAACAATAAGATGGACAAATTAACCAATGTATAAACACATATAAACCTATAGTAGTATGGAATAACCATCGGTGTATATATGTGTATATATATATATATATGTAAGATGTCAACATCTATTGAAGAAAAAAGATCGTGTACATAAACTGTAAAGGAAACTGGAAATGAAACTACTGAGGGTGATTATATAAATTGTTATGTAATAAAAAACGATATTTTAATAAGAAAATATTAATTTGTTATGATTGTTTTTTTCAAGTTATATTTATCTCAAAAACCATATGCTTGAACAATATATTGTACCTAATATCCACACCACATGATTATAAATATAACTATAACATGTATGGGGGTGATTAAATGTATGGACAGTGTATTCGATTGTGGAAATTGATTTTAATGGTAAGTGAGAGAGTACGGGCACCTATATGATGTTGATCTATACCCTATGTGGTAGCCCAACTGTCTCATATAATAAAAAAGAAGATTATCAATAACCATAAAACTCCCTTCTCCAGACAAAACATGCATGATAACCCCAACCATAATACAACAAATTCAAAAGCAGTTGATAAAGTAATTATTGATTAATGTAGATACGTCCCAAATCCCAATCAGAGTTGAGACCATAGGGTATTCTGGTTTTCAATGTGAAAATCCAGTAAAGCTCTCGTTTGTCCAGAAGTTCTACCCTATTGCCCCCTCTGATGGGATTGGGCACGTGTTCTATTCCTATGTAGGAAAATGTATCAATGCTTCCAAATTTGCAATTAGTGAAGTGTTGTGCCACTGGGTGAACAAGATCTCCCTTTTTAATAAGCCATGGGGATTGAGCACGTTCCCACTTCCATTCTTGGAGGGGACAGGTTCAAAACGCTATGCAAGAGAGAGTCCTATTGGATATACACGATGGGCACGCTAGCCCCTGCTGGCTTTAATGAGTGTATTGACACTAGTACGCTTGTATAGTTTAGCTTCTTTGCCTTTTCAGCTCTTCGATTATAGGTTACACCTCTCCCATCTCCCCCGATATACAAGTTATCTATGTATATTATTATTATTATTATTATTACTATTATTATTCTCTGCTTCTTGCTTGTGGGTTGTATGTGTATACTTAGGATCTCTGTTTATATATAATCTTTATTTGTGACACTACATATTTTTTTAATTATTTTTAAATTATTGTTATATTTATTTTACATGTTGTAATTTTTTTAGGCTTATTCCTTTGTTCTGCATTTTTTCATTTATCTGGTTGCTTCACATAGTTGATTTATGCCTTCTATAGTTTGAATGACATAGGTTCCACTGTGTTGTATTGTTCAAACACAGGGGTTCGATGTAGCTTTTAAGGTATGTTTAAGCAAAGGCTTTTTTAATATGGTTGGGCTGTTCTCTGGTCCTGTTTATTGTTTTAGGGTTGTCGGTTAGCCCATCCTCTATCATCCTGTTTTCCTATACTGGCTGATTTTGAGTTTATCGTGATGATTTACCATACTGTATCCCGTTTAGAATACAAGCTTTTTATTAGTTCTGTTAGTAAGATTTCTAAGCCAATAGTAGCCATGGATTAGTTAGTAGTGTGGGCTATAAATGACTTCCGCCCTCACTGTGCTGTATTCCCTGACGAAGTCACGTTAGTGACGGCACGCTACGACGTATGACATCACTCGCCCTTACCACGTGAGCTTAGTGTATCAAGACACAAGCTCAATTGCAAAGACTTTGTGGCAAACGGAACTTATACAAAGTAGCAATTTGCTACAGTTACAACTTTGGTGCTTCGCTTGTTGAGAGCTTGTCAAGGAGCTCTATTAGAAGGACTTGTCGTTTTTAAACAAGATCTGGCTGAAATCCAAAGAGGTTTCCGACGGAGGCATCAGCTGCAGATGAGTATCATCTCCCCTGAGATCGATAAGCTTTTTATCTAGCTCCACTTGTGAGTGTGTTTTTTAAAGACTACCAGCATTGTTTAACAATACATTGTGATGGAATTACACTAAGTGGTATGGCCTCTCTTTTTCTTTTTATATATATATATATATATATATATATATATATATATATATATATATAGTTAGGTATGGAGATTAGCACTCACGGTTTTGTAGCAGGAGGCAGATGCTTGTCCCATAAGGAGTATGTAGACAAATGGAGACCAGGGGATCCTGATAGTCAAAAAGAGACAGCACACTGCAGGTATGTTATCAAAAAAGTGTATTCAATAACACAAGGCCGCCAACGTTTCGGTCCTCCCAACGGGACCTTCCTCAGGGCCCTGAGGAAAATATACATATACAGTGCTTGACAAATCACCCAAAAATCTACTCGCCGAACCAAAAAATCTACTCGCCACCTAATCCCGCCCCCAACCCCGCCCCTAGTCCCACCCCCAACCCCGCCCTTAGTCCCGCCCCCGCTTTAAAAAAAATACATAAATAAAATAAATTGAGTAAATTCCTAGTAAGAACATTCGTTTTTGACATAAGTTTATTTATTGTATTACATTATACTACAATTAGTCCTTGTTACGTGTGTGTGTGTGTGTGTGTGTGTGTGTGTGTGTGTGTGTGTGTGTGTGTGTGTGTGTGTGTGTGTGTGTGTGTGTGTGTGTGTGTGTGTGTGTGTGTGTGTGTGTGTGTGTGTGTGTGAATGTCGGATCTAGAAAAAAAAGCCAGATGTGAATGACTAGTTTCCTGAACCCCTTAACCAATGTCTGGACGCCTCGCTTCACAATATCTAAAGCAGCAATCCCGCCTGGGATCTTACCTGATCTGCAGTCCCTCAATGTCCAGATATCTTAATTCCCGCAATGTTATACATTGGAGGGGAGGCGTTCCCTACCTGTCTTCTGGGTTAGGGGTGGTTCCAATGTCTCCCGTGTGAAGCTTGAGTCAGATCTGGAAGAAAGCAGTTTGTTATTTCGGTGTAGTATAGGGCTGTTAAGATATATAGGGTAAATAAGATATCCATGTCCAGTGTGTGAGACAGAGAGAGTGTGGGTGAGAGACAGAGAGTGAGAGAGACAGAGAGAGAGAGAGACAGGGGAGAGACAGAGAGAGACAGAGGGGAGAGAGACAGAGAGGGGAGAGAGACATAGAGGGAAGAAAGACAGAGAGGGGAGAGCGACAAAGAGGGGAGAGCGACAGAGAGGGGAGAGCGACAGAGAGGGGAGAGCGACAGAGAGGGGAGAGCGACGGAGGGGAGGAGAGACAGAGAGAGGGGGGAGAGACAGAGAGAGGGGGGAGAGACAGAGAGGGGGGGAGAGACAAAGAGGGGGGGGAGAGACAGAGAGAGGGGAAGAGACAGAGAGGGGGGAGAGACAGAGAAGGGGGGGAGAGACAGAGAGAGAGAGGGAGAGACAGAGAGAGAGGGGGAGAGACAGAGTTGGGGGAGAGACAGAGAAGGGGGGAGAGACAGAGAGGGGGGGAGAGACAGAGAGAGGGGGAGAGACAGAGAAGGGGGGGAGAGACAGAGAGAGAGGGGGAGAGACAGAGGGAGAGGGGGAGAGACAGAGAGAGAGGGGGAGAGACAGAGAAGGGGGGGAGAGACAGAGAAGGGGAGAGAGACAGAGAGAGGGGAGGAGACAGAGAGAGGGGAGTAGACAGAGAGAGTTAGGAGAGACAGAGAGGGGGGAGAGACAGAGGGGGGGGAGAGACAGAGAAGGGGGGAGAGACAGAGAGGGGGGGGAGAGACAGAGAGAGGGGGAGAGACAGAGAAGGGGGGGAGAGACAGAGAGAGAGGGGGAGAGACAGAGAGAGAGGGGGAGAGACAGAGAAGGGGGGGAGAGACAGAGAAGGGGAGAGAGACAGAGAGAGGGGAGGAGACAGAGAGAGGGGAGTAGACAGAGAGAGGTGAGGAGAGACAGAGAGGGGGGGAGAGACAGAGAGGGGGGAGAGGCAGAGAAGGGGGGAGAGACAGAGAGGGGGGGGGAGAGACAGAGAGAGGGTGAGAGACAGAGAAGGGGGGAGAGACAGAGAGAGAGGGGGAGAGACAGAGAGAGAGGGGGAGAGACAGAGAGAGAGAGGGGGAGAGACAGAGAAGGGGGGAGAGACAGAGAAGGGGAGAGAGACAGAGAGAGGGGAGGAGACAGAGAGAGGGGAGTAGACAGAGAGAGGTGAGGAGAGACAGAGAGGGGGGAGAGACAGAGAGGGGGGGAGAGACAGAGAAGGGGGGAGAGACAGAGAAGGGGGGGAGAGACAGAGAAGGGGAGAGAGACAGAGAAGGGGGAGAGACAGAGAGGGGAGGAGACAGAGAGAGGGGAGTAGACAGAGAGAGGTGAGGAGAGACAGAGAGGGGGGAGAGACAGAGAGGGGGGGAGAGACAGAGAGGGGGGGAGAGACAGAGAAGGGGGAGAGACAGAGAGAGAGGGGGAGAGACAGAGAGGGGGGAGAGACGGGGGGTAACTGATTGACTGGGGGGGTGGGATAACTGACTGGGTGGGGGGTGGGATAACTGACATATGACTGCCTGGGTGGGGGGTGGGATGACTGAGTGGGGGGGTGGGGTGACTGGGTGGTTACCTCTGGTGTCCTGCACACACACATTCTCTCTCTCATATACACACACACACACACTCAATCTCTCTCCCATATACACACAAACACACAGAGAAGCTCCGGCTACGGCAACATCTTCAGACCCGCGCGGGCAGCAGTAGCACCGGAGGGAGGGGGGGGGAGAGAAGCTCCGGCTACTGCAACATCTTCAGACCCGCGCGGGCAGCAGTAGCACCGGAGGGAGGGGGAGGGGGGGGAGGAAAGAAGCTCTGGCTACTGCAACATCTTCAGACCCGCGCGGGCAGCAGTAGCACCGGAGGGAGGTTGGGGGGGGGAGAGAGAAAAGCACCGGCTACTGCAACATCTTCAGACCCGCGCGGGCAGCAGTAGCACCGGAGGGGGAGGGGGAGGGGAGGGGGAGGGGGAGGAGAGAAGCACCCCGGCCAGTTAGAGTATGTTACATCCCGTGCGGGCAGCGGGAGCGCCGGAGAGAGGGGGAAAGATGTACCAGTGTATATATAAATATTTAAAGTGTATTAAATTCCCCCCACCTCAAGCATCTGTACAAACTCCTCCATGGCCGGATCAGTGCAGGTCTTGTAAGGAGCTGACACAATTATACAAGAGGATACTATGGAGGAGGAGGAGACACGCACGAGGAGACACGCACGCACTCCTCCCCTCCCCCCATTACTTACCCGTGCAGAAAGGGCGGTTTGAAGTCCTGGCAACTCCATCCCGCGTCACAGCCAATCAGCTCTGATTTTTTTTTTTCCGATTTTTTTTTTTTTTTTTTTCGAGCAGGGGATTTTTTTTTAGAGAGCAGGGGAAAGGTTACTGGCCACGAGCCAATATCCGATCGCAGCTGGCGAGTTGGCGACCGGGTTTGTCGAGCACTGTAAATATATATATATATATATATATGTATATATATATTGTCAGGAATCAGTGTTCTCCACGCTCCCCACACAGAGCACCCCTTCCCGCAGGGAGCCCCTGGACACACAAAACAAACCTGCCTTACCAGCCTCCACGGCTCCTCGCACCTGCCGTTGTCACGAGATCACTCCCATCGGCGATTCCTCTGCTCAGCGCCAGGCTGCACGCACACCTGCACGCACACCTGCACCATCCACTGGCTCAGTTCACACGCGTACACGAGTTACAGAGCACGCTCAGTCTGCACACTCTTCTTCCCGTCCCCCGGACCTCAGGCTCCGCCCCCGCACACTGCACGGGCATACTCAGGTTACCAACAAGACTCACCTGGTCTGTTATGCCTGCACCAATCTGCAGTGTCTCCCTGTAGCTCTTCCTGTCCCGCCTCCATTCCTAATTGGACCTTCCTGCTTTATCTAGCTCCTCTCTGCTCTCAGTCTTTGCCCGACATAGTTTCTGTATGGAAGTACTTCTGGATTCTCTCAGTGTTTTCACAGGTTCTGACTAAACCCCTCTGGCTCTCGATCTCGGCACTCCTTGGACAACGCTCACTCTGGTAACCCCTTGAACACGGCTTGGACAATGACCTATCTCCACTCTCCACTCCCTTACTTCGGCGAGGCATCCTACACTCTTTCTCTACAACCGGTACCGGCAAGTATTGTCTACCTCACTACACCTGGCCTGGCAACGCTTCATACCACACTCCGGACACGCTCCCTTTGCTGCGGGTGCGTGTATTACCACTTCCCCCTTCAGCTCAGGGGACGGGTCTGGTCTGCGGGCAGCACCGGCGTAACATTATGTCGAGCCCACAAGACGCAGACCAGACCAAACTTCAACAGTTTCTCTCCAATCTGCTTCAGCAAAACCAGGCCATGGCAGATCAAATTGTGGCACTTACACGCCAGGTCGCAGTACTCTCAGACCGCGACCCTGCCAGATGTAAGCCCCCACTCCGCAAGCGCAGTTAGCAGCTCAGATGTAAGGATTCCTCCCCCCAAGCCTTATGCAAGTGAACCGCAAGATTGTAGGGGTTTCCTAAACCAGTGTGAGGTGCAGTTTGAAATGGCCCCCCATCTCTACAATACTGATCGCAAGAAGGTAGCCTACATTTATAACCTCCTCACTGGCAGCGCCCTGGCTTGGGCTTCACCGGTTTGGGATCGACGTTCTGACCTTACCCAAGATTACCCGGCATTTAAAGCCGAGTTTCAACGAGTATTCGATTCTCCTGCTCGTCGGGAGATGGCATCTGTTTCTCTCCTCCAGATCACTCAGGGACAGCAAATGGTGACACAGTATGCTGTGGAATTCCGGACTCTAGCAGCCGAGACTAACTGGGGACAAGAGGCTCTCGTCTCCGTATTCTGGCAAGGCCTGGCAGATCCCATCAAGGACGAACTCTCTTGCCAATCCAGGCCGGATCAATTGGAGGTCCTCATTGATTTGGCTGTCCGAGTGGATCAACGTATCCAGGTACGCCGCTCTGAGCGTCAGCGCACTCGCTTCCATAACTTTCAAGTTCCGTTCTCCAGTACTCCCAGCAACACTCCTGCTCCCCCAAGTGCTACCATACCTCTTCGTCCTGCACTGGAGTTGCCAGAGCCAATGCAATTGGGGGTACAACGCATCCGCACACCGATACGGCAGTTCAGCCACGCGGGGGGATTGTGTTTCTACTGCGGATCCATGGAACATCTGGTTTGGGAGTGTCCACTGCGTCTGGGAAACGGGAACACCCAGTGAGTACAGAGGGGCTCTCTCTGGGTGTAATGTCTCCACGTCCCCTTTCTAAAGGTGAACTCCCTAAGAAACTTACATTTCCAGTCTCCCTTTCAGGCGATAAGTTCAAGACTTCTACCGCCGCTTTCATTGACTCAGGAGCTGGAGGAAACTTCGTGGATCTTGAATTCGCCAGGTTAAACCGCATACCACTCGTGAGAAAGAAGGTTCCCATCGCACTCGTCGGTATCGATGGACGTCCTCTTACCCCGGCCCACATCTCCTTAGAGACGGCTCCCTTGCTTCTGTCCTCACATCTGCACAAGGAGATCTTAGTTCTCGATGCCATTCACGCTCCTGGGATACCCATCACCCTTGGTCTTCCTTGGCTACAGCTTAACAATCCTCTCATTGACTGGAAATCCTCTGCTCCCATTTCCTGGAGGCCGAGGTCAGGCGAGACTCATCAACTGCTGGCCAATACCTCTGTTCCCGAAGTTATTCTACCTTCCGTTTACCATCAATTCCGGGACGTTTTAAATAAGGTACAGTCAGACCTCTTGCCGCCACACAGGACTTACGATTGTCCGATCGATCTAGTTCAAGGTTACTCCCTACCCAAGTCAAAGACCTACCCCTTGTCGTTACCAGAATCTCACGCTATGGATGAATATATCCAGGAGAATCTCAAGAAAGGCTTTATTCGTCACTACAATTCCCCAGCAGGGGCTGGGTTTTTCTTCGTCAAGAAAAAGGACGGGTCGTTGAGGCCTTGCATCGACTACAGGGGTTTAAACCACATCACTATTAAAAATCGTTACCCTCTTCCCCTTATTACCGAACTGTTCGATAAATTACAGGGGGCCAAGATTTTTTCCAAGTTGGATCTACGTGGTGCCTATAACCTGGTGCGCATCAGGAAGGGGGATGAATGGAAGACGGCCTTCAACACGCGTAGTGGACACTACGAATATCTGGTAATGCCTTTTGGCTTATGTAATGCTCCCAATGTCTTCCAGGATTTCATCAATGACGTCTTTCGTAAGGTACTCAATATTTTTGTTATTGTATACTTGGATGATATCCTGATTTTTTCCAAAGATCTCAAGGACCATATACGCCACACCTCCTACGTCCTTTCCCGTCTCCGTGAACACCATTTGTACGCCAAACTGGAGAAGTGCACCTTTCATCAGACCTCTACTCCGTTCCTGGGGTACATCATTTCCGATGAGGGGTTTATGATGGACTCCGGTAAACTTCAAGCAGTCACTGAATGGCCAAGACCCAACTCTCTCAAGGCCATACAATGTTTTTTAGGGTTCGCTAATTATTATTGTAAGTTTATACGGAGTTTTTCCACCATTGTGGTACCCCTTACTGTGCTCACCAAAAAAGGAGCTGATCCTTCTGCTTGGTCATCCGAGGCCATCTCTGCCTTCGAGACACTAAAGGAAGCTTTTATATCCGCACCTATTCTCCGTCATCCCAACATTGAACTTCCCTTCGTCCTGGATGTTGACGCTTCTGATTGCGGCGCTGGTGCCGTTCTTTCTCAGAGACCCACGCCCCAAGATAAGTTACATCCCTGTGCATATTTTTCCAAGAAATACTCGTCTGCTGAGAGGAACTATGACGTGGGTAACAGGGAACTTCTGGCCATGAAGATGGCTCTTCAAGAGTGGAGACACCTGCTGGAGGGGTCGAAAGAGCCGTTTACTATTCTCACGGACCACAAGAACCTTCTTTACATAGAGAACGCTCGACGCCTTGGTCCACTACAGGCTCGTTGGGCTCTTTTTTTTCTCGATTCGATTTTCACCTTTCCTATATCCCCGGGACCAAGAACGTAAAGGCAGACGCACTCTCCCGTATACATTCTTCTGAAGAGAGGCCAGAGGAAACCTTGGAGACTATCCTTCCACATGAGAGGATTCTCGCCACATCTTCCTTCAAGAATCTTGACAAGATTTTGCACTCCCAGAGACGCATTCCCAAGGACTTGGTCGTTCCCGAACACAAACTCTTTGTACCTTCCAAATTTGTTCCTGAGGTCCTGTCTTGGGGTCACTCCTCTAAATCTGCAGGTCATCCAGGTTTTAAGAAGACTACTGATCTCATTCGTCGGAATTTCTGGTGGCCAAGGATGTCTCAAGATATTCTGGAGTTTACCCGCGCCTGCCCCACGTGCGCTCAAAGCAAGACTCTCCATCAAAAGCCTCAGGGTTTTCTGTTACCCCTTCCAGTTCCTGACCTCCCCTGGTCCCACATTTCTATGGACTTCATCGTGGAGTTGCCCAGGTCCAGAGGAATGAACACTATCTTGGTGGTCGTGGACAGGTTCTCGAAGATGTCCCATTTCATTCCACTTAAAGGATTACCCACCTCCCCCGCCCTTGCTGATATCTTTACAGAGCAGATTTTCCGGATTCATGGGATCCCTTCGTCCATTGTTTCTGACAGAGGTTCTCAGTTCATATCCAAATTTTGGAGAGCTTTCACGAAGAGATTGGGCATCTCTTCTTCTTTCTCTTCCGCCTATCATCCTCAGTCCAATGGACAAACGGAGAGCTCAATCAATCCCTGGAGAAGTACCTGAGATGTTTCATATCTGATTTCCAGGATGATTGGGCTCAACTCCTCTCTTGGGCAGAGTATGCCGTCAATTCTGCCAAAAACGAGTCCACCCGGGAGTCACCCTTCTTTATAAATTATGGGTTCCATCCTCCCTGTCTTCCCATCCCCAACATCCTTTCTGGAGTACCAGCCGTAGATGAACGCATTTCTTCCCTCCAAACCGCATGGCCCAGGATTCAGTCTACCCTTCTCAACTCCTCCCGCAGATCGAAACTACAGGCCGATCGTCGTCGTCGTTCGGCGCCCAGTTACAAACCAGGGATTTGGTATGGCCCTCCTCTAAGAATATCCACCTCAAGGATACACACATACACACATCTCCTAAACTGGCACCTAAGTTCCTGGGTCCCTTCCCTATTTGTGAACAAATCAATCCCGTGGCATTCCGGCTCCAACTACCACCCAGTATGAAGATTCCCAATGTCTTTCATGTGTCCCTCTTAAAACGATTTATCTCCAGTCACTTCTTTCCGGATCAGACTCGTAAACCGGATCCCATTACTGTACAAAATAACGAGGAATATGAAGTTCACTCTCTTTTGGATTCTCGCCTATCCAGGGGTCAGCTCCAGTTCTTGGTGCAGTGGAAGGGCTTTGGCCCTGAAGAGAGATCCTGGGTACCTTCAAAGGACATTCATGCCCCGGCCCTTCTTAAGTCCTTCAGGAAAAAGTTTCCAGAGAAACCATTCTTGGACCGTCCTGAGGCCGTTCCTGAAGAGGGGGGTACTGTCAGGAATCGGCGTTCTCCACGCTCCCTACACAGAGCACCCCCTTCCCGCAGGGAGCCCCTGGACACACAAAACAAACCTGCCTTACCGGCCTCCACGGCTCCTCGCCCCTGCCGCCGTCGCGGGATCACTCCCCTCGGCGATTCCTCTGCTCAGCGCCAGGCGCGCCCATGCCCTCCTGCACGCACACCTGCACGCACACCTGCACGCACACCTGCACCATCCACTGGCTCGGTTCACGCGCGTACACGAGTTACAGAGCACGCTCAGTCTGCACACTCTTCTTCCCGTCCCCGGGACCTCAGGCTCCGCCCCCGCACACTGCACGGGCATACTCAGGTTACCAACAAGACTCACCTGGCCTGTTATGCCTGCACCAATCTGCAGTGTCTCCCTGTAGCTCTTCCTGTCCCGCCTCCATTCCTAATTGGACCTTCCTGCTTTATCTAGCTCCTTTCTGCTCTCAGTCTTTGCTCGACATAGTCTCTGTATGGAAGTACTTCTGGATTCTCTCAGTGTTTTCACAGGTTCTGACGCAGCTCGTACGACTACCCCCTCTGGCTCTCGATCTCGGCACTCCTTGGACAACGCTCACTCTGGTAACCCCTTGAACACGGCTTGGACAACGACCTATCTCCACTCTTCACTCCCTGACTTCGGCGAGGCATCCTTCACTCTATCTCTACAACCGGTACCGGCAAGTATTGTCTACCTTACTACACCTGGCCTGGCAACGCTTCATACCACACTCCGGACACGCTCCCTTTGCTGCGGGTGCGTGTATTACCACTTCCCCCTTCAGCTCAGGGGACGGGTCTGGTCTGCGGGCAGCACCGGCGTAACATATATATATATATATATATATATATATATATATATATATATATATATACACACACACACACACACACACACACACACACACACACACACACACACACACACACATATATATATATATATATATATATATATATATATACACACTGTTTCTTATACATAGTGGCCCAAGAGCGAATAGGACAGTATTTCCATAATCATTACAGCCAGTAATTCTTGAGATCTAAACGCCTCCACTCACTAACATAAACACAAATACTCTGGAGAAGGTTGTTTCTTTTGCCTATTTCTGTGGGATTGAGAACAGCTGTGTCTTATCCTTCTCCTTCGCCTCTGTGATCCTCAGAGAGAAAGGGGTGATGTATTACATTTGTTCAATAAGTGATGATGCCCAAATCTGCACACCACATGATATGAACACTGTATATGTGTAACAATGATTATGTCATCGTGGGGGTGGTTCAAACATAATGCCCAATACAAATGTATCTCTCTATAATAATTACATTTGAGCAAAGAAGCCAATTACATTAGTAGGTTGTTCACATTTTGTGAGCTGTTCAGTATTTTCATTTGATTAAATGGTGCCGTCCATAGTGGTTTGTAGATTAAAAGTCATACAGGCTTTAGATGTGGAAATATCTCCCACTGCAATAATAAGGGCGTACTACGACTGATTACTACAATATGGGGACTTGGCAAGTTTGTGAGCATTTAGGAACATCAGATATTTCAGTTCTGTGACAGTTGTGAATTGATATGTATTGTAAGTGGAGCAAGAATACTCGGATCAGGTAACTGGGGGGTTAGCAAACAAGTCAGCAGCGAGCAGACCCTGTCCTCAATGATGACCCACAGCACAAGCTTTTGAAATGTTGCAGTGCTGCATAACAGATGCCAGGTATCACAGTAACTCAAAACCTCTCCTAGCACTGACAATAATAAATGCCTGTCATGTTCGTATGTGTGGCATGAAGGAATGTCATAGACACTTACACAAGGGGAAAATGAGACCTACGTTAAGGTGATCAAAAACAATGGCTAGTTTCAATTAACAACAATAAATAATACAATGTAGTAGTTTATCTATCAAGGCAAGAATGGTGCAGTTCCGGAGGACAAAATTGCTCCAAATCTATCAAAGCTAAAATCCATTGAAAGCAATAGGATTTTTTTTTATTTGATTCATCTACAGTATATTACTTCGCAGTGAGCCATTATATTGATACATATTTTATTGTTTTCAATCTCAAATTGTGTATAATAATAAAGCAATAAATGACCAGTCGATCGTAGGACCAAATTGACCCAGTGACATGTTTATTAATATGATAAGTGTAGATGCATGAGACCCTTTTCTTTTTTTTTTAAATCAGTCAAGTACACGAATTTTAAAATATGTTTAATCTTTTTAACAAGCTAAAATGCTCTTCTTTATCCTACAATTGTGATTGATTTCTAGCGAAGGAGCAGCATGAGGCTGGGAGCTGGCAAGCTGTTTGGTGTACAGGATGCTGAAAATGAACCCCAATTGTCGACAAAGTGGAGCGTCTTGCTCCTGTCTGGATACTATTGGATGTATGTATTGGCTGGTGACTATGAGACTGTCTCCCACAATGCTTTATATTACTTTCTCCGTGTGAGTATATCTCTTTTACCTTTGGCATCTAAATAAAATAAAGTTTAGCTATTTTACACTATAAAGCGTGCCCTTCTTAATTTTGTATTCTAGATTTTATTTATTGTTGTTAATATTGTTGGGTTGCCAGACGTCACGTATATACGGGATTGTCCCTTTTTTAGCTCCCTGTCCTGTAGTCATGTAAACTAATGTCGGGTCACTGAAATGTCCGATAAATTTGGAGGAGGAGGCAAAAGAAGACAGCGGGTGGTGGCGGGGGATGGCGCCTGCAGCCTGAAGTCAAGAGCTCTGAAGGTCGGAGGAGGATAATTGCGCTTGTGCGGCCGCAGAGGAGGGCAGTGTCGGAGCTTGTCCGAATGATCTGATCCGGAAGTCAATTACAACTTTCAGTGTCTGCGTCCAGGACTGTCCACAGGTAAGAGGACTTTTAGCTTGGAGAGGGGAGCAAGATATAGATTGAGAGGGCTGATAGATTAGGGGGGCTGAGAGATAAATTGGAGGGGCTGGGGCACTGAGAGATGCATTGAAGGGATGGTGGATTGGAGGATCTGTGGGTATGAGGATAGATTGGGGGCTGGGAGAAAGATATGGAGGGTTAACAGAAGGATGGAGAGCTGAGAGATGGATGGGGACTGAGAGATGGATGTAGGGCTGAGAGATGGATTAGATGGATGGGGGGACTGAGATGCATGTGGGCCTGAGAGATGGATTTGGGAGTTGAGAGATTGATTAGATGAATGGGGGTCGAGAGATGGATGAGATGGATGGGGGGACTGAGAAATGGGTGGGGTTGGGTGGGCTGAGAGAGGGATGATTGAACTGAGAAAGGGATCTGGGAGCCTGAGAGATGGATGGGAGGGCTGAGTGAGATGGATTAAATGGATGGGAGAGCTGAGAGATGGATGAGATGGATGGGGGGACTGAGACATGGATGAGGGACTGAGAGATGGATTTGGGGGGCTGAGATAGATCCTGGTAACTGAGAGATGGATGGGAGGGCTGAGAGATGGATGCGATGGATGGGGGAACTGAGAGATGGATGAGGGACTGAGAGATGGATTTGGGGGGCTGAGAAATAGATCCTGGTAGCTGAGAGATGGATGGGAGGGCTGAGAGATGGATGAGATGGATGGGGGGAGATGAATCTGGGGACTGAGAGATTAGATGGATGGGGGGCTGAGAGATAAATTGATGCAGTCCCCTTTACATGGACTCTCTGTGGGCCGTTGCAGCTCCCTTCACACACCCCTTCTGGAGCTTCCCCTCTGCAGGCCCCCTCTGGACTGTCTCAAGTCCCCTTCATGGGACACAGCAGTCCCCTTCACATGGGACCTCTGTGGGCCCTTACAGACCCCTTCACAATCCCCCCTCCTTGAGCCTCCACAGGTTCACCACCCATGTGTTCCTGCTTCCTCCTCCAGCCCTCCAGCCAATAAAGATGTTCTAGCTTACATCAGTCCCCCGGCATTTCTTTCTCCGGCTGTGCTTTGCCTTGCCTCCCACCGGAGGAGTTTCTATACTCCTCCAGCCCTCCACTGCATAGGAAGGTACTGTAACTCCCCTCAGCCAATACCTCTTTCCCTCACCCCCCTTGCCCCATAATTCATCCCCATTATGTCCCATACCTTAACCACCCACCCCCTTGCCCCCGCCAAAGCCCTATACCTTTTTTCTGCCTTCCCCCCCTTACCCAATTCCTTTAACACCAATACCTATTTTCACCATAACCCTATACCTCCACCCCTTTTACCCCATACCTTTTTCCTTCCTCACCCAGGCCAATACCTCAACCACTTACCCCATAATTATTCTCTCCCCCCCTTACCCTACACCTATATTCCCCTCTCCACCCTATACCTATTTTCCCCTCCCCCTTACCCTAGAACTATTTCCCCCTTACTCTATTCCCTATACCTATTTCCCCCCTTACGCTTTAACTATTCCCTCCACTCCCTTACCCTCTGCCTATTTCTCCCCCTTACCCTATACCTTTTTCTCCCCCCTTATCCTATACCTATTTCTTGCCGCCCCCCCTTACCCTCTACCTATTTCTCCCCCTTACCCTCTACCTATTTCTCCCCCATACCTATTTCTCCACCCCTCTTCACCTATACCTATTTCTCACCCTCCCCTTACCCTATACCTGTTTTCCCCCTTGCCCTGTACCTATTCCCCCCTTACCCTATACCTATTACCCTCCTTTTAAGAAAGTATCAATCTAATAAACGCATCAGTGTAATTGGCTTCTTTAGAAATATGTAATCACTTCAAGTAAAAGTAAGGAGGGGTAGAGGGTGTATATGAGAGGGAGTAGAGGATATATGAGGGTGGAGAGGGTGTGAGGGAGTAGGATTGGGGATATACATGGGGGATGGTGGTATGAGAAGGGGGAGAGAAATAGAGGGGTTGAGAGCAAGGGGGAATTTTAAGAGGGGTGAGAGCAAGGCTGCTGACATGGGCGGCCTGGTGGAAACTCCTGTCCTGAGCTCATGAAAGCTGTTGGTGGCCCTGCTGCTGATTGCATCAATAAACTGATTATAAGAGCATTAGCAAGCTTTCTTGTGCTAGAACCAAGTCAACAGCCTTGGTCATCAGCTATTATTAAAAATGTGTTAGTCCCACACACTGTTAAGCAAGTTGTTAAAGACATACTTGACTCAAAATACTATGAAATATCTACTGACGCAAGTAACCATAATGCTGATCATTTTTTCCCATTATTGGCTCAATAGTTTACCCGTGCAAAGGGAACGCAAGTCAAATTGCTGCGTGAATGTTCATTGCCTAATGAAAAAATCTGAAACTATTGCACAATTTTGCAAAGACTCTCTGCAAAATGTAGATCTTGATATAAAAAATGTGTCGCTTATTGAGATAATGCAAGCACTCATTTTGGTGGACCTCTTCGCCACGAAACGACCAATGTGATTACAAGACTTAAAACTACTATGAACGAATGCTTGAAGGGAATTGGGTGTTGAGCGCACATGCGGCACAACATAATGCAGTCCGCATCTGATGTACTCTCGACTAATGTTGAGGTAATTGTTGTGAAACTGTTTTTGTACTTCAGCATCTAGACTGTTCGAACTGAGCGTTTGAAGGATTTTTGACAGTTTGTCGGCATACAGTATTATTCAATCCTTTTGCACTCAAAGACATGCTGTCTTTCTTTAGTAAATGCAGTGGAACGGATTATCAATCTCTTTGAAGCGCTAAAATCATATTTTTGGTTGGAAGAAAAAGCTCCAGCAATTCTGGAAAACGTTTTCACGGATCCATTGAGTGAAGCTTACTGTACCTGTATCTGGTCCATAACCTGCTGAGTGTCTTCAACTGGAAGTTCCTTCCAATTGAAGGGGGAGAGAAAAGTGTTATCGAAGTGTTATATATTTTAAAGGAGACTGCTGAATGTTTCAAAGAAAAATTGGAAGCAACATTCCTACCTTGAAGTCTTAAAGCCATTTTAAACAGGGATGTAATTTCCGAGTCTGTGGCAAATAAATTGCAAAAGACTTCTATCAGACTGGCTATAATTAGCTAATGAATTGGATAACACCTCTGGAACACTTTGACACATTCTTATGGATGTTTCTTGTCACAGGTCCAACCTGCATCCACCTGAAGGAGAAACGGTTAGAAGTGAAAGACAATGACTTGTTCAGTCAATTAAATATCCGGAAGAAAAAAAAATTACGGGAGAAGAGCTGCAGTGAAATGCTGAAAATTAGAAAAAGAAGCTGTCATGAGAAGTGGGCAAGCATTCTTCAGCAAATTGAATCCAAAGAACAATTCTCCGAATTACTACTCACCTGACAATTTATATGCAGTATACCTGCGCACAATGCTCATGTAGAGCGCATTTGTTCCTTAATGACTGTTCAGTGGAGTAAAGAAATAAATCGACTGGACATAGCTGCAGTGGAATCCCTTTTGCAGTGTTTAGAGAATATGAACACATCGTGCAACAAGTTTGATCACTAAGTACTGCACAAAAAACCGTTGCAGAGAGATACAAAGTTATCAAGCAAATACAACAAAAAAAATTTTTTCATATTGTTACATGCAAATTATTTATTTTAGAATGTGCAATAAGTTAATAAATGTTACAGTATTGTGTATATTATTTTTTTAAGGTCAGTCATTAACATATTATGACGTCGCACTTTCATACTGGATTTCGGCATCCCCTATTCTAAAAACGTAAATGTAGCAACCTTATTCATAACGCCATAAACTGTCCCAATTTAATGACCTATAGTGAATCTAGGCTAGAGGTTATTAAATCAGCAATTATCGAGTAGTTTCAAAGCAAAATTTATTTCACATCTCTTTTTTTTAGGCATTCTATAGTAAGTTTTACAACAAACTAGTGGGATGCAGAACTCAAAAAAGGGGGAAAGGGATTTACAAACAGATGGGGCTTATTAAAACATTGTAGATGCTTAGAAATAAGTAAATTAAAACATTAAGAACAAAAAATAATAAAAAAGTAAAGAATACCCGAATACACTATTTGTCTTGCTACAGTATACACATACTTATGATATTTAGCTATAAATACTATATATTCCTTTAATAGGACACTGCATGAGTTCTCCCTTGATATTGACCTGCTGGGCTTCCCTCAATATTGCATCATTTGTTTTAATATTCTAATGTACTTTTCTCCAGTATGGTATTAAAGTAGCTTCAATTTTTAGAGTGTTTTGGAAAAATGTTAAAAAGGAGTAAACAAGATATTACATGGTATACATATTATACATTGATATCTATCAAGTTCTGTGTCTCTGAGGAGCATTTTTTATTCCTTTTTTTCCACATGAAAATGTTTAGTCTGACATGGTTTAAACTCTCTGATCAAACATATGCATCACTAACAGTATAAGAAACACGTTTCTTAATGTAGATCCAACTGCAGTGGTTAAAGATAATTTTTGTCCCGTTAGTCATAATCAGGAGTGCAGGAACTGTCTTTTGGGTGGGGAGTTGTACATACAAAATCAGTAACATAGATACAATACCATAATGTAAACATGTATAAACTCAGTGGGGCAAACAAATTCCACAAAATGCAGGTCTGCTCTAAGACAGAGGTACAAAGTAGTTTCTCCTCTGTTCTTGGCTGTTACAATAAATGAATTGTGAACTTGTGAGTAGAAGTCTGCTTACTACCTCTGTCCCAGAGGACCTGCATTTTGAGGAATTTGTTTGTTTATGTTGTGATGGCTACACATGCAGGATTCTCCTCCCCTAAAACTGTTTCTCCGCACTTTGGCACTGTACTAAACTCAGTGAGGCTGCATCATCCTTCACCCCCTTAGTTCTATCCCCTTATGGTCATAATTGTTTACAATATAAGAATGCCCCCAAATGCATGGTTTGTGGTTTTTCAGGGTTTAAAACAAGAAAAATATTATAACAGTCCCAACAGAATATTGTATATACATTGAGTTTGTCAAGAAAAGGTGACAAGACATGTTTGCATTTGGAGTAACAACTTGGTTACATAAAATGAGTTTAATCAGAGCAAACAAATAATAAGACAAATGTTTAGAGCAACAGCTGACAAGCAACTAGCTCTGATTAAAAATTACTGAGAACAATCCCACATAAAAATGGAAGAGGGTCTTGGTAAAAGTCACAATCAAAGGCCAGCATAGAAGGCTTGACTTCCACTTAGTGGTATAAAGTCCAGTAAGGTCAGCTTTTTTGGGGAGGTACTCAGCCAGGGAATTAAGTGAATTGCCACCCCCTTCCCTGTACAAGCTTCTACCTAACAATCACAGACCTTAAAGATGAATGATGCCGAACTACCTTTCCACTCTTGAGCCAGACCTTGGTGTGCTCACCGCACCCATATACGTGTGCACCAATGATCCAGATGGGTAGTTGTGTCCTTACCCTCTGCTAGTAGCCGGTTCAAACTGGTAAAGACTCATCGTGGTTTGTGGACGCCAAAAATCCAAAAGGCACTGCTGACTCTCAATCAGCTGGTATCCACCTCAGACTGTTATTCGCATGCTGGAGCTGATGTACGGAAGCTCCTTAGGTCCAAAACAGCAAACGCGTTTCTACAAAGAGTTGGTTTCTTCAATCGTAAATGTTAGGCCGAGCTCATAGTTCCGGAGCAGCTGTGTGCGCGCATAAACGTCAAGCATACTTCTGTAGTTTGCTATAGCTGTTTGCCAAGTGCACACGTGCCGGCAGGCGAAGAGACAATAAATGTTGTCTTTTCAGGCGGCTGCCGCGTGATATCAGCGTCACGTGAGCTGGTTAAGCAAATGAGGGCGAATCAGCTCTGTGACACGTCCGTGACGCGTCCACCACGCCTCTGCCACGCTTCCCCAATCTCCTACAGCCAAGTTCTCAGATCACTGGGGCTACAGGAGTGGGCACGGTTGTGCGCGACCGCGTAGGTAGTATAAGCTCTGCCTAAAACTGCGCTTATAGTCCCGGTGATGCAACATTGCGTCAAAACAAATGTATTGAATACGTCGCGTGTGCTTATAGTAGGAGCAACAGCGCGACGGAGCGACGGCTTGGTTGCGATCGCTGGAAGTCAATGCAATTTGATTTTTTTAGCGACCGCAGCGTGATGTAAGCGTCGCAGTCACCGTAGGAAGGACTATAAGCGCAGCCTTAGTTCTCAAAAAGCACAGCATGTAAATACCCTTAAAGTCCTCTGATAGGTCAAACAATTAACAGAGCAACGTGTCTATAAATGTCCATGAATAATCGAAAACTTGGTAGAGAATTGCACAAAATCACAAATAAGGTCCATCATAGGCAAAGACTGATCTCTAACCTAAATTTATAGTCAAAAATCAATGCAAAAGACCAGTGGTGCGCAAACTGAGGGGCGGACCCCCATGGGGGGGGAGAGAATTTCATGGGGGGGCGGCGGTTACAGAGGCCCTGTGCTCTTCCCCACGGCATTTAAATTAAATGTCGGTGGAGGCGTGAGGTCTGTGTAGCTCCCTTACCTGCTCTCTGCCGGGTCTTCGGCGCCGTGTCACCATGGCAACGCGCCGTCAAATGACACCACGGGGTCACTTGACGTCACATGACCCGCGGCGTTATTTGACGCCGGTCCTTGGAGAGGGGGGCGCGAGCGCTGCTGCTGCCAGGCAGGGGGGCGCAGCTCAGGAAGTTTGCGCACCCCTGCTATAGATCATAGCTACTCCAAAAAACACAATTTCAATAGACAGAAAGGAGATACAGTTTTAAAATGAATATCTTGTGCACGGATGAGTTGCATTGTCATACATGCAAATGATAAAAAAAAGAAGCTAAATCTATGACTATGTTGAGTGCTGCTTGAGACAAGGTTTTCATTGTGTAAATCCAGTATGTTTCTCTTTGTGATATGTTTTGGATATTATTACCTCCTCTCCAATTAAGTTTGACCAGTACTATCCCTGCTCAACATAAACTACAGGATGATTTTGATGCACACACTTAAAATGTGCGCACACTATGGGTAAGTAAACCTTTTTCTATGTGTAGCCAGGTCCCCTCTGGTTTCCCTGTCTCCTGTTCCGCTTCCCTTCTTACCCTCGTTGCAGTGGGGGGGTGGGGGTGCAGACAGGGCAACAGGCTCGCCGGCGGCTACAGTAGCAGGGCGCTGCCATCTTCTTTTAGCTCGTTCCTGCGCAGACCGGGGCAGGAATTGCAGAGGCCTCCAGTCAGCTTGTGGATGCGCAGAGCACCCCCGGCGGCCATTAGAGTCGCGCATGCGCAATGCCCTATGCGCACGAGGCTGCAATAGAACAAGGCTGCAATAGAACAAGGCTGCAGACAGAACTACAACTCCTATGCTGCATTGGGAGAGTGTACCACCTGACGCCAGGGAGCCAATAGGGCTGCAATATTCTCCTGGAAGAGGATATAGATATATGGCATGCTGGGACAGGAAGCGGGGAGTCAAGACCTGGACCTTGATGGTGTAGGTAGTGTCCACAGAGCTGTGCTCCAGGGACTAGGCCATAAGTTACCCCCAAGGGCCCGTTAGTCCCCTGAGACACAGTAGAGGAACTTATTGTAATTGCTGCAGGGAAGGCCTTATGGTAGGGACCCTTCTCACTAAAGCATTAGAGTGAGATATGCTGCAGGACACTGCCTGAAGGAGGGTGCAGCTTGTTATCTGAGAGCAGATCAGGACTCCATATCAGAGACTGCTTGTAAGGTGCCATACGGCTGGAGGCCCCTTAAGAGAAGTCAGCCTGAGGATCTACCCAAAGCAAGAGCATCAGACCACGTCGCGGGTCTACTCATCGCTGCTGTTTATCCTGGTCTGGACAAAGACATGGGAGGTATTCTTATGAGCACCACCGGGCCCCAACACAGGGAAGCGCACTATCCCCTCACACATATATTGCAAGAGAGACACTCGGTGGTTAAGTGCCATTAGACATTCAGTGTTTGGGGACCTTCATATGGACTGGGAATTGTTGGGTTATATGCTGGGGCTCTGTTACTGTGTTATGATATGGTACATGCTTTATATGATGGTTAGTAAATACTGTTCCCATACAAACGTGTGTATTTACTGTGTATGTTGGTTCCGGTGAGGGAACACTCCCAGCACATTGGGATCCCTTATCGGTGGAGGCACTGCACCGTGTATAAGTGTATCCCAGGCTCCCAGTGGTGGAGGCTCAGGCCTCCTGTTAGCCACACAGGTAAAAGCAGCATGCATAGTTTCAGTACCCAGGGGGGTACGAGAGCTACCCATACAAAAAGTATAGAGGATATTCAGCACTCTAAAAGGAACTAAACCAGAACAATGTGTAACAATTGGTGCAGCGGGAACCCTCAAAATAAACAATTCTAAATTAGCAAATGGGTTCCCAGTACTCAAAAAATACCAAAGAAGATATGGATATGCCAAAAGAAATGTTTACATTATATCTAAAGTGATCACAAAGTACAAAATACCCTGATATATGTAAAAATGAAACAACCGTGTAATACACAAATACTGTACAATGGGAGGGGAGGGAGGAGAAAGGGACAAGGGGAAAGGAAACGAGAGGAAGAGAAACAAGGAGTGAAAGGAGAATAAGGGGGGGAACGTTTCAGGACTCAGATCTACATTGCCTGGCTGCCGGGGACCCCTGGACATATCCGGGCCTACAATACCTGGTTTGTGTTGACGTGTGCACGTAACGTTAACCCCTTATGGTACCAGTGGATTGTTCCATAGGCTTACTCAGCTTATTTCTGAGCTAAGTCTTGTTTCTCTTCCCATCCTTTCCCCTCCCTCCCCTCCCATTGTACAGTATTTGTGTATTTCACGGTTGTTTCTTTTTTACATCTGTAGCCCCCTTTCCCCCATGTTTAGGGTGACTACGTGTGGTGCGTTACCTGATAGGCTCAAAGGACCCAATACAATGAATACACACATGGGTAAACAGGTTTACTGAACGTAGATACACTAATGCATATCATACAGGCCTCGCACAGCCTTACCGCCACACAGTGCCCCACTGTCCAACCACTTTGTCCACACCCTGGTGAGGTTTCCCCCAATGTACTGAGGCGCCCTGGGCACGCAACCACCAGGTGTCCCCAGGGGCCACACCCACCCAAAAGTGTGCACCACACCCTGCCCAGTACCACAATTCAAGTATATCGTTGCCACCGGCAAAACGTGGTGGCCCCCTCACACCACCTCCATATGCAGAGTCCTCCCAGGAATGATTTCCTCAGGCCGCCAGTCCTGGCCGCACCAGGGTAAGTGTAGTACCTGTCTCTCAGTCCTTGTTTGAATTTCTGACCCACCAGAACTGGCCGCAAGTGGGCACCTCTGTTTTCTCGCAGCCCAGAAACCACACAGGCACCTACGCGCACTCCTAAGGGGTGATACTTTCCAGAGGCAGCGGCAGGCTTCTTCCTGTCTGGGCATTCAAAGCTAATGTGCCCCTGCTTTTGGCAGGTAAAAACAGTGGCGGGTATCTCCCTGCCCAGGTGGGTAAATTTCCACCCAGATGAAGCCCCAGCAGACTTAAAAGGCGGTCATTGTGGGGTTTCACTGGATTTACCCCCCTTCCATCCTGGGACCCCCTTTTTAACTGCTGAATTAAGGTTAGCCTCATAGGAATCTGCAAGCTTGCCAGCCTCTGTGGATGACTTAGGATCTCGGTCCTTAACCCACTTTCTCACTTCAGGTGGGTACAGGGTTAAAAATTGCACATGAACCCTGAGATCCAATAACCCTTCAAAGCTTTCAACTTCCAGCCCCCCAGCCCACAGGCTTGCACAAAGATGTCAGATGCCCCACCAGCTCAGAAAAGCCGCCGGGACCATCGTGCTGAAGGGCTCTGAACTTTTGCCTGTGGATTTCGGGGCTAACGTTGAAACTGTGCAGCAAGGCAGCTTTGATGGCCTCGTAATCTTGGTCAAGGTGCTCCGGAAGATCTGCGATGACATTCATGGCTCTTTCATTCAGGGTGGGTGTAAGATATGCTGCCCACCGAACACGCGGCAACTGATGCTGCCTGCAGGTTTTTTCAAAACCACACAGAAAAGTGTCCAGACCCCCATCGCCAGGCTTGGGAAATGCTCCATCCGTGGTTTGGAAGGGCTGGAATCTCTGCAGCTTGGTGCTGGCGATTTCCTCTGGAGCTTGGCAAGTTCCAGTTGGTGCCGTAGGTCAGCCGCGTATATCGCATTCTCCCATTCTACAGCATATCTCACTGCGTCATGTTCTGCAGCGTATCTTTCTCTTTCTGCTTCGCGTTCTGGAACTGGCTGATGAGTAGCAGCCGCATTGCATCATCTACTGGTTCCAGGTACTTGAGAGTAGTTTGCAAGCACATATCACATCCAAGGCACTGGCAGGCTGAGAGCTGCTGGAGTCCTCAGAATATGATAGTCCTGGGTTCCTTGGCCCGTGGGCAATTTCCAGGGCTAAGCCACAGTCAGTTCAGCTGCTGTGGTCGTCCTGGCCCAGTGTAGCATCTTGCTCACTATCCTTCTCCAGCAAGATTTGTATGAGCTTTATTTTTACCCAGACCTTGGCGATCACGCTCCTCACACAGGGCCATCAGTGCCTTTTTCATCTGGTGTCGGAATAAAGCAGCCATATTCACTACACTTTGCTCAAAATAAAAAGATAGCAAAAGAAAACAAGAGAAGGGGGGGAAACAAAACTGTCTGCTTGAATGTTTTATAAAATAGCACTGAGTAATAGCTTTGGGATACTGAGCTGTGATCTCACGCAAGACTCACACAGGTTAGTCACTTTTTAATGTTTCGTTTATCCCACAGGCATAAACGCAAACCACTAAAAAGCTCTGATATTAACAAAAATACACATTTTTATCCCACCGCTATGCCACCATTTGTCACGTACGAAACCCAGCTAGCACGCGACCTGCATACGGGACAAGGGTTAATACTGACGCTCACAAGCACTCCCACTTTTCACCTCCGCAAAGGTCTGCCAAATGGACAATATCTCCTCTACAGGATCAAGAATCAATGCACACCCCACAAGCTGCCCCACCCTTCACCTCTGCAAAGGTCTCACAAATGGGTTGTATCCCTCCTCAATCCATCCCAATATAGCACCGCCATGAACAGCACACAAGTGAGCATGTGACTTAGATATGCAACCAGGGTTAATACACACAGCTACTCTAGACTCCCCATCTTTCTCCTCCTCCAGGAACCAGTGAGTTAATATTAACCCCTACTCATTGCAAATCATAACTATCCACTGCCACCACCTGAGGGTATGCAAATATGATAAAAGATATCCGACTAAAATATTTGCCAGGGTCCCAGGTCCCTGTTTATTATAGCAAAAACTATGCACTTTAACACACCAAAATCAGTCATAGCAAAAATGTGTCCGAATTGTAATTACCTTCCCCAGAGCGTGCAATCAGTTCAATCAGAGCCCAAAGCATTATTTATTAAATGTTTTAATATATAAAGATACAGTGCTTAGATTACAGAAAAGGTATTACCAAAAAGCAAATGTTTCAATACAAGGCAGGACAGCTTTTTAATATAAAATGATTGTGACGATGGGGAGGATTTGGCCTGGGATTAAAGGGGTTACACCCCAACTGGCCACCCCCTAACCGCACCAGGGGGACAAGGGGTTAACTGGGCTGAGGCCCAGACATGTGATTTAACCCTTGTCATAACCTGAAAATGTATATTCCCTGTTCCCCCATGTTTTATTGTTAATCAGTGTCTGCATCACACACACACTGGGATCCATCCGAGAGCACAAGGGTTAATAGTGGTATAGTAATTATAGCCCTTTGTGTAACTTTCCCGCCTTTTCAGGCACCATTTTGCAGGTTCCCATATGCCACCATTAGGGCTCAATGCTTTTTAATGGTGAATCTTGCTGTGGAGTCCTGTTCCTGAGAAGACCAGCAGATGGCGTCCGAGAGGGAGAGCGGCGGTTTCCCATTGAAAGTCAATGGGCTCATTAACTTCAATGGAGAAACCCTCGAGAGAGCTTTCCAGGAACAAGTTGGCAGCCGTCCAAACCGCTTAACCGCAAAGCGGATACATTTTCAATAAGAGAGCTTTGATCACTTACAAGTCAAGTTCAACGACAAGTGGCGTGGGAATAAACAGTTCTAGGGCACCTAGGAATACAATTCTTTCTGTCCCTAGTTCCTAGACCTCCCCCCACTCGACCACAACCGGGTCCCCGTATCCTGGACCCCCGATAAGGGTCGAACTGAGAAGAGCGGGCCGCGCCATAGGTTCCAATGGCGGCGGCAGAAACAGCTCGAGAAAACGACTAAGTGTGAAAAGCTGAATTTTGGTATTCCATAGCTCCGGTTCCGGAGGGTCCAGCGGATCGGGGTTTGGGGTGTCTGTAGCCACTGCTCCGGCATCGCTGCAGAACCATCCTTGACCCACTTGGACCAACCCGACGGAGTATGGACCCCCTTGAAAGTTCGGGATTTCTCCCATAGACTTCAATGGCGGCCAAACCCCATTAACCGGCTACGGCGGAAAACTCCCATTGACTTCAACGGCGGCATCGCCCCGTTGAAAGTCTATGGTGGGGATTCCCATAGCCGCCAATGGCGGCGGTTTGCCATTGAAAGTCTATGGCGGCGGAACCCGTTGTTTTCAATGGGGATTTAGTGAAAAACCGTGATATTATTTACAGCGGAGTTTTATGTATTAAAATGTGAAACGGTTTTAAGTGTATTTGTGTATCTCCGGTTTCCCAGGTCATAGCAGGTCGCAAATTGGACCCTAGGGTGTCCCAGTTCCGGCATTGAGAACTGGGAAGTTTGGACCTGCTGGACCCAAAGGAACCGGATATTTTAATATGTTCATGTTTTATCTATCATACTGTGTTTCAAGGTATGGGTAAAACCCAGAGGAAATTCCTTTGCATACCAGGGTAGCATATGGCCTGAAAGGCGACCCAATGTCTAGGACTTAAGTATGTCTCAAATGATTTTGTCACCTCTACTGTTTGCATAAGGGTGGAGACCCCTCAAACCAGAGCAGTCTTCAAGTGTTCCATTTCACACCTCACAACAAAGGATTTCCTGCCAGGTACTCCATTTGGTAGACTAGCTGGCATTTCTAAGGTAGAGGAGGGGTTATAGAAATGAGACCCCAGAGCTCTACTGCGCATGTCCCAACAAGCAGAGGGGCATGGATCAAAATGTGTTCCCAGGTTAGTGAGTGGCTGGAGGTAATTGGAAACCTGTGTTTAAGGTTAAGGATAGGGCCACAAAAGGTATATAATCTGTGGTCAAACCCTTATCCAGTGTTGAGTGTTGTTCAGTCTGTTCTATACCATCTTGATTGCTGAGAGAAACGCTATGCACTGTCTTCCTGCCAGAGGTCTTTTCATGTCTTTGGTGTCTTGATGACAATGAAGAGTGCTGTATGAACTGCCAGTCCAGATATGACTGCTTCATCAATTCCATTTTAAGTAAGTGTCTATATTTTGCCTGTTATTTGTACATTTTTGTGTGTTCACCTTTATCAAGGAATAAATTATATTTTATCATATCTAAGTCTCGTCCCAGATCAGACCCAGGTATATATATATTTATATATATTTTGTGTAAATTACAGCCTGCCATAAAGTCACTGTGACAATGATAAAAAAACATAAACAGAAAATCCTATGCTTTACCAAATGCTATGGATTTTCCCCAGAGAGGCCAATGGCTCAGAACAGGAGGTCTCACGTGCTTTCCAGGCATGCCTCTGGTGAGATCTGATTTTTTAAATCTTTTTTCCCTGACTTAAAAACATTCTTTCCTCATGGCACCGGCATAAGTCCACCCTTTGTAGAGAAGCTTTGAAGCTCCTCTCTCCAGACCATGTCTATAAAACTTGATTAAAATAATTGACACCTTGAGTGGGCTATCCAGGATGGACCCCCATCCCAAGTAAGTCCCTTTGAAGTTCAGAGTAGACCCAAAGAAACAGTCCTGACCTGTTTCAAGCCCAGCATTATGAATTTTGCTAAAACAATGGTAGCTCATTAACACCTCAACCACCAAATGGATTACCTACATAATATCTCATGATATTATCATGACAGATGGTATTAGAGGATTACACCTGCACAGCGAAAACATGAGAACCTTTATTTAATCAGCTTATCTCTTTTCTCCTCTTTAAAAAAACTAGGTACTCATTTTTGTTTAAGATTTAGGGCTTTACGGCAGTGGTTTCCAACCCTTGTTTGGTTAATGAACCCTATGTGAAATTCTGAGGAACCCCAACTCTCTCTTACAGTGTGTCTGAGATCAGATGAATTGTAAATTCTACTGTATTTCGTACCATTTTAAAATGACCTGAAAATTACAGGAACCCTTTAGGGATGCCCGCGGAACACAAGGGTTCCTAGGAACCATGCTCTAGAGAGAGATGCGCACGGGGAAAAGTTTGCGCACAGGGAAAAGTTTGCACACCCCTGCCTGCTGTCCTCTGCTGCTCGCGCCCTCCCTCTCTGCTCCCACGTCACCATGGTAACGCGATGTCACGTGACCCCGCTGCATCATTTGACGGCGGGTTACCATGACGACGCGTCGGTGAAAGGTAAGGTAATTGTGTTATAGAGGCCTCGCGCAGTCCCCCGGCATTTCATTTAAATGCATCGGGGGAGACCACAGGACCTCTATAACTGCTGCGCCCCCCGTTCCCCCCCAAGAAAATCTTGCCCCCCCGCCCCCCAGTTTGCATACCTCTGCTATAGAGAAAACAACTTTAGGTCTATCTGTTACAATGGCTCGCAATAACTCATCTTTCTTTAAAATGTGCCAATGTTTTTCCAACACTTTTTAGGATCCTGCATGGTAGTTGGTTATGAAAGGAATAAAGTCAGTGGACATAAAAGCCTTTTTATTATCTCGTTGGTGATATTGAAGCAATTCCTTCCTATCTATTTTAGCAACTTTATCTAATGCATCTTCCACTAGACCTTTGTTATACCTCCTATGAACTGTTCTTTCATATTACTGTAGTTGCTTCAAAAATAAAATCTTGATTGGTGGACCAATTTCTCTTCAGACATTATACCACTAAGTGGAAGTCAAGCCTTATTGGCTGACATCTGATGGCAACTTTTACCAAGACCCTTCTCCATTTCTATGTGGAACTGTGCTCAGTAATTTTTATCCAGGGATTAATCCGATTGCCAATTCTTGGAGTCAGTAAGGAATTTATTTTTCCAATTATGAGATATCATTGACGTTTTTTTTGTTTGCCTTCCTCTGGATCAATAAGTAAGTACGGATATAGAATAAAGTATTTTATCTAAATTTGGCATAGGTTGAACTTGATGGACGCATGTCTTTTTTCAACCTCATCTACTATGTAACTATATGTACTTATGTAACATATATTATTTATTTTTCATTTTTTAATAATTTAAAAAAAATTGCACAAGGCTTTTCCTCTTGATTTATAATATAATATAATTGATAGCGCCACACTAATTCCTTTCTTTTTTCATAGTTTTCTAAGCTCACACAGAAGTGATGCTCTCACAATGAGAAAAAACAGAACCATATACACTGTACAGTAACATCACATATGCATATGTCTGTGTGCAAAAATATCTTAAAAAAAAAAAAACATTTAAATTATGATTTTAGTACTTGGTCAACTAAATGCCTAAAATAAATGAAAATGAAAATCAGGTAATTCTATATCAAACTTTAGCTTTGTGTTGAATAAGATGAAGAGATTAATTTAACATGCATCCATATGTATCACAGGGGCAGAGATTGCTAGGGATGCTTAGAAATTAGAACTTTTCACACCCGAAAATTGTTTAAAAACAATACTTTTTTGCAGTCTTAAAAATAATATTCTTAAATAAGATTTTTTTTTTTTTTTTTAATGTGTCATTGGTAAAACAAAGCTTGCAAGGCATTCGTAGTATGTTAGAATGTTTTTACAACTTCACATACCCTGCAATGAATTATCCTTACATTACACCATTTACACATTTTTTTGTATGTGTAATGATTGCACTAATGGAGAACTATATCTTTGCTATCTGAAATAGACATGATGGTGTCATTTTTTAAACATTCATCGCCTCTGATGATTTATTCTATAAAATGAGACATTTCATCGCTCTGTTGCTTTTAGTGCATGCTTAAACAAACATCTAATTGACTCACATTATCTGCATGTACACGCAATAAATCGGGAGGGTGGGAACACATGAAATTATGTGGATCTCTATGTAGTGATCAGTCTGTACAAAGGACTCGTAGAATGTGTGAAAGTCTAAAATGGTCCTACTTAGAGTTTGTAATGCATGCTATCCGCATGGTTACTACATTTCTGGAAGGCACAGCTCAGGCAGGATTATCGGAGCCAGCAATTTATTGGAGGCTGAGTAGTTGGTTGCTCTAAAATTGTAATCTTTAATATTTAATTTAATCGAAAATATAGAGCTGGTGATGTTATTTAGACTTGTGTTTTACGCTGCTTTTTTTTGACAAATCTGTGCTTCTGTCTATTCTGTATGAAGCACCACCTGATGAAGGGTCCTGTGTAGACCTGAAACGTTGTTCCTAAAATAAATTGAACCAGATGTTAAGTGATTTGTAAGTAGAGCTTCACTTTATTTATTGATAGATGTAACTATTTTTTTTTTTCATTTCTATGTAAGCAGGGACATTGGATTCCTACCAGTGTCGTAGAGGCGGACATTTGCAAGCGAAATTCCCCAACTGACTTTGGTGACAGATATAGAATAAGAGTTTAGGGGATTATTCATTAAACTGCTATAGTGCCAATCAGGGCACTATCACATGGAAACTCTCAATGAGCTCAATGGGAGTGTCCAAGAAATAGTGCCCCGATCTGCACCATCGTTAATTAATAACTCCCTTAGTGTGGGTTTGTCTAATTTCTAGTTCATTACAATCAGAGAGGGTGACGGCAGATTGTAGATATAGGCAAAATACCTGAATGTGAATGGACGAAAGAGAGGTTAAGCAGGTACAGTATTGTCTTTGTGTAAGAAAGTAGAGAGAGAGAGAGAGATTCCTTTAACCATACTGATGCAGCGGCCGTTATTCGAACACATCACGGCGCCGATTTTGCGTTCTCTGCTGTTCCCCACGCAGCATGAACGCGGCCAATCGCCCCAGGCACCCGCGCTTATCGCGGATGTTTTGTTTGAATTTCATGGATTCTGTTTCTTCGTTTGCAATAAAATGGATGAATTGTAATGTGTACAGTTCTGTGCTACTGTGATACTGTGTAATTTTCATGTTTTTAAAAGCCAGAACACTAAAATTAATTTTTCTGCACTCGCCGCGCTCGCATCTTAGTGCGGGAAGGCTGGAATTCATCCCGCGGTTTCAAATCAGGATTCCGATGTACATGACGCGTGAAGTGTTTGAATAACATCCGCTGCATCAGTATCTCGCCCCTATTTTGGGTTCTCTGCGGCCATGTCTACATGGGACACCCACGGGTCATCCTCTGGGTGCCTCACACCAACACACCAGGGGCATCCTACTGGTACTATATGCTCAACAGCATATTGTGCTAGGGACTATGGTCCATTTCTGCTATGGTCATCTACCCGCATTCATCCTACGCCAACCCCCCTCCCTTCCCCCCCCCCGTCTGGTTTTGCATTTCCCTTTGTTTATCACTTCACGCATCCCCACTGTTAGGGTGTTGTTCTAGTGCATTTTCACCACAGTCCACTTTTGTGTAACATCAGGACACATATTTTGTTCATCAGAGACCTAACGGGACCATTCTGTCTTTATTAAAAATCTACCCTCTACCTACCTTTAGAGGGCAATAGTTGCCCTTGTGGGCTGATGTTATACTGACTGACCCTTGCCACCACTGTCTGTGCGGTCTCCAGAGCCACCAAGTCCCCAGTTCCACTACTCATGCAACACAGGACTCCTTATACATGCATCGCTACTTACAAACGTTTTGCTTTTACTGACCATGATATATTACTTGCAGGCCAGACAGCTCATTTGCTATGGGGAACTTTTAACCCCCCCCCCCCCCCCTGTACCCCATAGTAACTAACATCGGGTGACAGCTACTCAGCATATGTGCCTCAGACTCTGTACACTGACACCGCTTGCGTGGTGGTTACTATAGTTACCCAGACGCAGATTCCTCTGACTGGTGGTCACGTGAGGAGTCCCTCTGTCAGCTGCATTTTCCCCTGGTTTTCGGCAACACTGTGATCAACACATAACTACAGCTACTTGTCCGTTATGACACCAAGGGGGATTCCACCTTCCTACAGCAGGATCGGGACTTACTCTCATTCTGCCTCACCGCACACGCAGCTGCCTGCTCGAGCGGCAGGACACAATAAGATGGTCTGCACATGCGCACATGTGTTTCCATGGTGACCAGGACGCCAGCACTCTCAGGCAGCTGTGACGGGACTACAGTGCATGCCCACAATCAGCTGCAGGACCTCTGACTCACCTGATGTACATTTAACACAATTAGAGAACTCACCTGGATTTTCGCGTGCTTTGTGATTGAATTGAATGATTGTTGGGTGTGTCCGGCACTGGGGTTAGGGTATTTAAGGGTTTTCACTGTCATATGTCCTTTGCACACACCCCCTGAGAAAGATCCCATTTAGTGAATCGAAACGTTGGATTTGTGTGACTTAATGCTGAATACAGTTCTTTTGGACCTTACTACTGAGTGCTGTCTTTATTTTTATCATCACTGATGGTAAAGTATTCACTATTCACCTTTATGGACATAGCATCGGACACATACCTATTGTCATTGGAGTGCCAGTGAACGCTTTCTCATATATACATACATATACACATTATTTTGTAGATTGGCCTACAGCCCTATTATCTACCATTGGCTAATAGGGCTGTTAGCTATTCTTTAAGTGTGGGGAGGGGGTTAGATGTGTTATTGAGGATGGGGCAGTGGGTAATGGGGGTAGGAGCACTGTGGAAGCTGATTTGTCTGGGGTAGGCGATATACATTTGTGTTTTGGCAGTAGACCTATATAGCAGGATATCGCCATTTGATGATAACTCATATTTTTCCCCATTAATACTGCATTTTGGGCTTAATGCAGTTGGATGCATCTAAACCTTTGTGCTAGAGCCTTCAGCCCCACAAATTAAAACCATTAACTCGTGTAACACAGGCTACACCATTACATAATGTAATACATATTTCATAGCTTCACTCATTTAGGATTTAAAGAACTACATAAAAAGTCTCACTGTGTAAAATACCTACTGCTTTTATTGGAGGTGAGTTGGGCGCTTACACAAAGTTGAGTAAAGAATGCATCTATTCTGAAGTTACTCTTACAAAGGAAATGCTATAACGCCATTTATAGAAAATCCCATATGAAATGTGTTCACTTCAATATTTCTGAAGAAGAGAAAACATTTTTTTTATTTCTTATTTCACAGCGAAGTATAGAGAGATGGATAAAAATAGAAACCGTAAATGCAAATAGAAAATAGCTGTTTGCTGAAATAAAGTAGAATAAACAACAGACGTTACCATGTAAACACTCTGCTCCAGGCTTTGGGACTTTGTTAATATAATCTGAAAGAAAATATTTTTTTTTTATTAAAAAAAAATTAAGAATGAGAGTGGTTATGTGCTTCAAAAGGCATCAAAATTATTTCACTTTTAAGGTTATTTTTTGAGGAGCAGGCACTGCACATTAAAGGCCAAACCCACCAGAGGTTCATCAATCCTAGGAAGGTCTTCATGAAACTGAGCACTGAAACTTGTGCTGGAACAGGGAGTGCTAAAAAGCCCACTGGCAAGAGAGGGAGAGCTAAAGGATTAGAACGAGCCATTAAGTATGTATGTTCTGATTGTGGAATTTTAAACATAAATCTAGTTTGAAAACCTAGTTAATGATTTAAATTAACTAAATACGCTGACATAAATGAGTCAACTTTTACCCTTTGTTTGCTTACACCACATGTTGTTGTAAATCTCAATGTGAAGAGACTGTTAAAAGACCCTTTAAATGTTTGCATAAAAGGACAATTGCAGCTTTTATCCGAGATCCAAGGCAAAATAGCCTTCAAAACATTGCTTAGACTGCATTGAAACTGTTGGCTGCTAGTGAAAGGATATTCTCACTGCTTGTGGTTTCTTACAAAACAAGAGCACTTATCCGTGCAAATAAAATTAGCAAAGTACTCGAGAAAATGAGACTGAGCTACAACATAAGTCGAAACTCCAAAACAAACAGCGTGTGCCATAGGCCCATATTTACTAAGCAGTGCAATGCCACATTACACTTTTCTTTGCCGGGAGGCAAATGAATAGGCCTGGAGCTGTATTATGGCATAACATCACTTATAAGGCCCAATCTGCAGCTCTGAAGTTTATCATATACCAGGGCTCTTTAACTGGGCCCATGAAGTATGTTGATGTGACCCTTAAGATACGGCCCCGCCCCCTGCGCTGCACGCGCGCCTGCCAGGCTGGCGGCACATGCAGCTCTGATCCCCGGTCTGCAGTGAACTGGGAGGGGGGGGGGGGGAGTGACATAGGCGTGGCACAGGCGCGGCCATGACATCACCCGGCAGGTCCACCCTCATTGGCTGAACCGCCGGGGGGCGTGGCCACCGCACTCGTCACAAGTATTGAGCTCAATTTTCCTGTCTTCAGGAAAAACTGGTATCGTAGCGCAGCGGTTACCCCGTGTAGTGGGCCTGGCCCCATTGAGGGGCGGCTCGTGTCCCTGCAGTGCCCGTTGCAGTGTCCCTACAGTACAGGCAACGGGGATCTGGCCTTAGATGCTCTGCTACTTTGAAGAATTGATGCTGTAATAACGCACTTGTATTCATTCGGCATGAGTTATAAGGTTTTCAAAACAAGTGTTCTGTAATCGTGCAGTTTCCTTATCTTGAGCATTTTTTTTTAACAAACTCACTCTATGTTTCTGTTTTTATCTTCTGTAATTTTAAGTATACAATGAAATTGTATATTTTTTATTTAGATACAAAAGATAATGATATTGAACTCAATGTAATAAATTAACACATCCTAACAACATAACCACCTCCTCCGACACACTGCTTGATTATTACAGATCTGATGATGAGACATCTGGAGTCCCAAAAGCTTATACACAAGACAATCTTGTACAACTGACATATTCGTTGATAAGAGAGTTTCACAGCATAGAAAATAGCTAACTCTTTCCTGGATCATTATGGCTACTAGCACCCTTTAACATACCAGTAAACAGCAAAAACATATATTGTGTTATCTTTTAAAGAGTAGTTAAAAGCTTATTTGAAAATTATCTCTATTGGTTGTTTAAATTGGCCCATTGATAAGAAGTAAGAGCACTTAAGAAAAGATCAGAGCATTAATTATCACTCTATACTCATAATGTATTTGTTTACTACAGATAATCTGGTAAACTATAGTTCCACTGTAAAGTTAAAGTCTCATTCACTAACTTCAGATTCAAATGTGACAATCTTCTTGGAAATGTCATCCCAGTTAGTTGATTATAAAATAGATAGATATGTATTTGTGTTGTATTATTGTTTCAGATCATTTTCATACTACTTACATTCTCATTTGTGACTTTTCCAATAGTTTCCTGTTCAAGAGAAAAATTATGCAGAATATTTCAGGGCCTCTTAAAAATCAATCAACGATTTGTAGTGCGCTGACTACCAAAGGGTTCTGCAGCACTAAAAATAGCCACTATTGTTTATGGATTTCGTAAGAAATTGAGTAAATCTCATCCATGATTGCTGCAAGTATAAAATATATGCTGCCCCTTACAAAAATATAAGCACAAGAGTGAGCTATTTTGTGTGCCTACGTTTGGAAATGTATTGTGTCTATCTTGAATTGGGAAACATACGTGACACAGAGTAGAGGATGTGTTCCATGAATTATTGCTGTCACATTCTTGTATCTACACTACATATTGATAAATAGAACTGCAGCGTCTATGGTAAATATTTATACGAGGCTATGCCCATTCTGTAAAAATATGGGCATAGACCAGGACTTTTTCTTTCATTAATGTAGCAGACGCAAACCTTGAAGAATATAGGTTTGTAACTAGAGTTGTGCAAATGTCTTCAAATTTGTCTTCATGATTTTCACCCAAATTTTGAATATTTTTTGGCGACATTTTCATAAAAATTCCCATGGCTCAGGAATGTACAATATTTCCACCTAGATTACGGTGACATTTTGAGCAGGATATAAAGGACCATGTGACCAGATGCCATTTGCCCATGTGTAGGAATTTGCAATTTACATTGACTTTTAATACATGACAAATTTTGCTAGTACGTGACCGGCTATAAAAATATAAAATGCACATCTACTGTATATTTGGAACATGCAGTTTGAAATAGTTATAATGTACAGATTCCACAGCTACAACTACTAACAGTTAAATATTGTCCTTAGTTTTCCCATTTTCCATATTTGCTACAGAACCTAGATCCTACTTGATCTCTAGCATGTAATCTCAAAATAATATGCCAGCAAGGTAACATTATACCTACAACAATATTTTTTCCCAAGCTATTTT
The DNA here is from genome assembly GCF_040206685.1 of Ascaphus truei. Classification (NCBI taxonomy): domain Eukaryota; kingdom Metazoa; phylum Chordata; class Amphibia; order Anura; family Ascaphidae; genus Ascaphus; species Ascaphus truei. The sequence goes on along the minus strand of NC_134487.1, from coordinate 79,841,825 downwards.
AACTTTGGACAGTAAATTCTACCAGTGAAGGACAAATTCACTGACTGTTGTAATTATCAGACTGTAGTGGAGATTCTTACATTCTATGGGTCATTTTCAAAACTTGTCAAAAAAAAAGTTTTTCCTATTATGAAGTTATATATTTGTATGTGCATATGTATAGATTAGTCCTGTGACTATTTATATTATTGTTTCACCCTCTCTAAAACATTCTAACGGAATTCCTCTCTCTCCAAACTATATAATAAATATATGAAGATTACACTTTTTTTTCTTTATTTCTGCTGGTTTCACCTCTTTGGTTCTTGGCTTCGGTTTCTTTCTCTCTCTCATCTTCTCATGCATCACTGGCTAAATCTTTCAACAAACTGCTAACCATGAACAAAATACTCAGCTGTTGAATTACATTGTATGACACTCAATATGTTGGTTAACCTGTGCTTATTCTGACAGACTTTTTAAGAAACACTTATCTAATGATCAACGAGTGATTTAGTTTAACAGCACTACAATCCCTGAAAAAAAGAAAGAAAAAAACCTTAGCTAAATCTTAGGTGACTCAAACTCTGATAAACACCAGTAAGAGAATGTTGACAAAAGACTGATCATCCCTTCTAGCAAGCTTTGTGTTTCTCTTAAATGTCATCAAATCAAATTAGATCCAAAAAAGAGCTTAACAACAACAAAGCCAACATATCGAAGACAAAGGCAAAATAACTTGAAAATACCAAACGTTGCTACAAATGTGTTGACCTTGCTTCCAGCCATGGCATTTCAGGTAAATCTATTCTGTGTTAGGCTACGTCCCCAGTGTCGATGCAAATCAAGCATCCCAATAGCCTGCACTCATGGCTATTGTCCCATACCCACAGTCACTCCTACCACCCATTGTGGATAAGCACTGCATCTGCAGTACTTATTCCCTCACCTGCTGTCTCTGTAACTCTCCCATCATACCACTTAGATTGTAAGCTCTTCGGGCAGGGATTTCCTTTCCTATTGTCTGATTTTGCTGCGCTTATTGAATATGTAGCCAAGTGCCCCTGGCTATAGCCTTTCACTGGCCTCAACACTATAAGTCCTGATAGAAACAGGCAGTGTTGGGGTTAAACTCCTGTGCAGGGCCTAGCCTGCAGTTGGGTACTATTGTATTGTACTATGTTGCCTTATCCAGGGGCAGGCCTAAACGGCAGTTGGAGTGTCATACCTGGGGAAGGTACTGACTGGGTCACATGTATATAGTGGGATGCCTGTCAGTACCTAGACCTGCCCTGTTATGGGGCAGGGTTACAAGCCCCTACCCAGGTATAAATGCTGACATTCCACCAAATTGAGTTGTGCTATGATTAGGCTGTGTGGTATGGTGTGATACCCTTTACCCTACAAGAGGGTAAAGGAGCTTAGGAGGGACTTTTGGGGCCTCAAACCCATGGGGTCTGCTCCAGGGAATGGTGAGGATGCCATGCTGTCTACCCAATAAACATGCCGTTGTACCAGCTATAATGTGTGGTCATTGTGAAGGCGAATTGCATGTTGAGACCATCCTGCTTCCAGCAGGATCCTCATGGAATGGAGGCGCTGCACCCTGAGAAGGAGCCTGCCCTGTTTCTGCTCCCACAAAACATCCACAGAGCAACTCAGACTTCCTGTAACCAGAAGGTGAGCTACAGTACAAAGGAAATACCCATGTAGTGAGCAAATCTCCCGTGACAGGGAGGAACAGGTGCAACATATTATTATAATTCCCTGTACTGTATTCTTAGTGAAGCGCTGAGTACACTTTTGGTGCTATATAAATAAAGATGTACATACATACATAAATACAAGATATGGTGCAACAACAGATCTGCACATTTTTTTTGCAGATTTGGATCCTGTTGCAGGGTAAATGCAACTACACACGCAGGTTCTTTGGATAAGGCTTATTTATTTAGCCTTAATTTATACAGCACACAAAACAAAAATAGATTTTCGTCAGCAAACAAAAGAAAAATGTCTTTTTCTTCAGCAGACAAAACAGTTTCTCTTTAGCCGACAGAGTAAAAATAAGGCAGCTACTCTTTTCTATGCTGGAGACAGACAGTTCATAAAGCATGTACTTTGCTAACAGACCTTGTATCAAGCTGTTCTCTCTCCAGAGTTTCGGGGGATTTTCCTGCTTCAGATAGCATACAATAGACAGACCTTCTATCAGTAATCTCCTCTCTCCTGAACAGCTAGCCACCATGTGTCTACAGCCTGGGGTTTTTAACACACCTTGATTAGGCAGCTGGGATCCAACTAATTGTCCTGAGGTTCCCAGCTGAAGTAAACCTAGTCATTGCTGCACTGCAGACAAAACATAGGTCTGCCAGGCATATAGCTGGTGGCTTTTATTTACCCTGTCACATTCCTCCCCTGTTAGTGTGTGGCTGGGGCTACGCACGGCTGAAGCCCGACCATCCACCCCTTCTCTAGGAAAGAAGTCAGCATTTGCGTTCTCTTTTCCCGGCCTGTGCTGAATCTCAAATGAGAAGGGTTGGAGGGCCATATACCACCTAGTCAATCTAGCATTGGAATCCTTCATACTATTTAACCACTTCAGTGGAGCATGGTCCGACACCAAAGTAAAATGGACTCCTGCCAGGTAATGCCTCAAAGCCTCAATTGCCCACTGTACTGTGAGGCAGTCCTTCTCAATCACTGAGTAATTGTTTTTCCTCGGGAACAATTTCCTACTCAGGAAAAGGATAGGGTGTTCAACTCCCTCAAACTGTTGTGACAACACTGCCCCTAGCCCTATCTCTGATGCATTTGTTTGCATTATAAAAGGGCTGTTGAAGTCCGGGCTTCTAAGGATGGGACCCTCTGATAGACACCTTTTTATGTCCTCAAAGGCTCTCTGACAATCCCTTTACCATACCACTTGTGTAGGGGCACACTTTTTTGTGAGGTCCGTTAAAGGGGCTGCCACTTCTGAATAGTTGGGGATGAACCGCCGGTAGTACCCTGCTAAACCCAGCAGAGAGCGTACCTGCGTTTTTGTTTGGGGGGTCGGAACTTCTTTCAGGGCAACTACCTTGTCGGCTTGTGGCCTTACTTTTCCACCTCCCACTGCATACCCTAAGTATTTGGTTTCCGCCTTACCCAAGGCAAATTTCTTAGGGTGGCTGTGAGCCCTGCCTCTCTTAGAGATTTGAGGACCGCTTTCAGCCTATTTAGATGGGCCCGCCAGTGTTTACTATAAATGACAATGTCATCTAAGTAGGCTGCGGCATAAGTCCAATGGGGTCTCAGTACCTTATCCATGAGGCTCTGAAATGTGGCTGGGGCTCCATGCAATCCAAATGGCATTGTCACAAACTGGTATAAACCCATGGGAGTGGCAAAGACTGTTTTGCATTTGGACTTTTCCTCTAAGAGTATCTGCCAGTATCCTTTTGTCAAGTCCAGCGTGGATATATATTCCGCGTTACCAAGGGCGTCAATTAATTCGTCCACCCTTGGCATCGGATATGCATCAAACTTGGATACTGCATTGACCTTTCGGAGGTCCACACAAAATCTTACTTTCCCATCTGGTTTAGGGACCATAACTAGTGGACTACACCACTCACTGCATGATTCCTCAATCACTCCTAAGTGTAACATTTCTTGTACCTCCTTCTCTACCAGAGCCCTACGACTTTCAGGCAACCTACACTGGCGACACACTTTATTCGAGCTCGGCTAGTCCCACGAATTCGGGTATACCCGGGTGTATTGAGGTTTGTGACTGTTTTCTGCCCGAGTGCATTGAGGTATTTTCCAGGCAGGGATTGAAGCATTTTATTCCTGCTGGCTGCAATACTGCACTGTATATATATATATACTGCATTACAATTCATGAATTTATGCCATCTGGTAGACACGCGAAGCATTGCAGCCTATTAAATCCTAATCATTATCATTTAACAGATCAGCCGCCCGTCAGCCAGGCATGAACCCAGGCTGGGAAGGCAAACGCAACGGGGCTTGTCAGAGGTGAGGAGCGGCGCATTCCAGGTATCTGCCAGGTACATACTGGGTATTTGCTCGAATAAAGTGTGTCGGTGCAGTATAAGGACGGGAACGTACTTTTACCCCAGGTGCTGTCTCGATCGCATGTGAAATTAAGTTAGTTTGTCCTGGTAAATCAGAAAAAACATCATGGAATTGTGTAATTATTGCTAACAAGTCCCCTTTTTGTTCGGAGGACAACTGTTTACCCATTGGGATTTTATCGTCACTCACGATGTTCTCCCGTGGAGGCTGAGGACCCAAGTCCGTTTCCTCCTCCACCGGGTGGATGAATAGAGACCGCTGTATCTTCCAGGGTTTCAGCAAGTTCACATGGTAAATTTGTTTACCCTTCCTGGACCCTGGTTGAGCGATCTCGTAATCCACATCACCCATAGGGCGGAGTACTTCGAATGGGCCCTGCCATTTGGCCAGGAGTTTACTCTCGCAACTGGGTAACAATAACATCACCTGGTCTCCTGGGTGAAACACTCTCATGCGAGCATTCTGATTGTAATGTCTCTCCTGACTGTCCTGGGCTGATCTAAGATTCTCCCTGGCTAAATGGCCGACCACATCTAGGCGCTTCCTAAGGTCTAGTACATATTGCAGGGTATTCTTAGAAGGGGACTGCTGTTCCTCCCAGGACTCCTTTAGGAGGTCTAGGATACCCCGGGGTTGGCGGCCATAGAGCAATTCAAATGGAGAGAATCCCGTGGAGGCCTGGGGAACTTCCCGCACTGCAAACAGCAGAAAAGGGAGAAGTTCATCCCAGGCTCTCTTCTCTGAATCTACACATTTCCTCAGCATCCCCTTTAGAGTTCGGTTAAATCTTTCCACCAATCCGTCAGTCTGTGGATGGTAGACCGATGTCCGAACGGACTTGACCTCTAGTAACTTTAAGACATCCTGCATCAGTTTAGCCATGAAATTTGTACCTTGGTCTGTCAACATAACCTGGGGAAGTCCAACCCGTGAGAACAGTTCCAACAACTTGTTGGCTACTTGCTTCGCCGTTGCTGTTCTCAGGGGGAACTCCTCAGGATATCTTGTCGCATAATCAACTATTACAAGGATAAACCTGTGTCCTTTCGCAGGAGGTTCTAGAGGTCCTACCAAGTCTACCCCAATCCTCTCAAAGGGAACTGACACCAAAGGTAGAGGAACCAAAGGGGCTGGTTTTTGTCCTTTTGGACTAGTTAGCTGGCACTCCGGACATGCCGCACATAGCTTAGCAATATCACTATGCATCCCTGGCCAATAGAATCGGGATGAAATACGGTCCAATGTTTTATCCCTGCCCAGGTGACCACCCCAAGGGACAGTATGGGCTAGAATGAACACAGATTTAACAAATGCCTTGGGAACCAATATCTGTCTGGTGACCTCCCCTGTTTGTATCTGCCTATTCACCCTATATAGGATATCCTTTGATAGCTCAAAATGGGGGAATACTATCACCCCCTGTGCATCTAAAATCTATTCATCAATTTTCACCACCTTGTCATACTGTCTAGCAAGGACTGGGTCTTCCCTTTTCTTCTGGCGAAAGTCAGGCAGTTACAGGTCTGGTAAATCTCCAGGGCCCATATCCCCTCCCTTTGGCCATCCCCAGCCATCACTTGTGACCTCTGACTACTAGAATAGTCACCTTGAGACCCAGATTCCTGCAACCAGTCCTGTTTGTCCGAGCGTCTTTGCTTCCGAGTCTTTTGAACACGGTGTCTACTGGGAAAAAGGTCTGCCGAGAAGGGGAACAGTTTGCCAGGGTTCTCCTGAGCCCTAGAAGGAGGCTTCTCATGAAAGACTGGGGCCATTAGGTCTGAAAAGAAAGGCCAGTCCATACCGAGCACAACGGGGGCAGGGAGCCAAGGAGCAACTCCTACTTTGAGGTAAGCCTCCTGACCTTTTACCTGTAGCCGGATTTTAGCCGTCGGATAGCGTTTTACATCGCCATGTATACATTCTATGCTCCATGGGGAGTCAAAAGAACACACGTTAGGCGGTAACAGTTCCGGGAGGACCAGAGTTTTCCCAGAGCCCAAATCTACAAGGGCCTGGACGGTTTTTCCCCCAATCAGGGCTGGAAGTAGCCAGGGCTTGTAGTTTTCCCCAGTAATAGCCGAGGCGACGGTTCTGCTGAATGAACAATCCATCTGTGGACAGTCCACATACCGGTGGCCTTGTTCTCCGCAGGCGGAACATGGAGAGGGTTCCCTCGCAGGAGGGGGCTGTGGATAGCGCTCCGCTGGACTGGTTACTGGAGACCAGGCATCTGGTGGGTCCTGTGGGCGACATCCTCGGAAGTTCCTCTCATTTTGTGACGAGCCGACATCCGGAAGGAGATGAGGGTCTCGGCGGGGACCAGCATTTCGACTCCGTCCTTGCTGGAATGACTGCTCCTTCCGTTGGACTTGGCGGTTGCGTATGGACGGGCCATAGGTTCCCCATTGATCCGCCATCCCTCTTTGGGCGTCCGCAAGTGCCGGTGGAGTCGGGTGCAGGACACTCGCCTGCTGCTCAGCCCCAAGGAAGTTCTCCACGAGTCGGACCGCCAAAGCTAGGGATTCAGCAGCGTGGCGTTTTACCCACGAGCGTGCGGAAGGGGGTATTATTTGTAGAAATTGTTCCAAAACCACCTGCTCCAGAATTGCCTCCTTAGTGCACTCCTTGGGTTGTATCCATCGTGTACACAAGTCCAATAATCGCTGAGCGAGGACCCGGGGTCTCATCTTAGCGGTGTACTTCATGTTCCGGAACTGCTGACGGTAGGTCTCTGGGGTCAGACCTAAGCGATCCAGTATGGCGGCTTTTACTTGGCGGTAGTCCATTGCCTGATCTGCTGGAAGACCCTGATATGAGGCCTGGGCTTCTCCTATGAGGAGCGGGGCCAAAGCAGTTGCCCAGCGATCTGTAGCCCAGCCCTGAGCTTTGGCAACTCTTTCAAATGTCAGTAAAAAAGCCTCTGGATCCTCATTCGGCGCCATTTTCCTCAGGAGTATCGGGGGTCTGTTTGCAAGTTATGGACTGGCAGACCCCTGGAATTGGGTCAGCAGCTTGGCCATTCGCTCCTCCTGTGCTGCCTGCTGCTGGCTATGAGCTGGGTTTGCTGCTGCAATAGTCTTTCATCTCTCTCTGCTTGCAGCCGGGCCTGCTCCTGCATTAACAGTCCCTGCTGTTTGGTCTGCTCCTGCATTAACTGTCCCTGCTGTTTGGTCTGCTCGCACAAAAACTCTTAAAAAAATTCTTCCATTTTTTTCATTCTAGTGTGTATGTGTGTGTGTGGCCCTTTAACTGCAGGGGCCTTTCAAAATCCATCCCACTTCTGACACCATATGTTGCAGGGTACATGCAACTACACACGTGGGTTTCTTGACAAGGGTTATTTATTTAGCCTTAAAAGATATACAGCACACAAAACAAAAAATAGCTTTTCATCAGCAAACAAAAGGAAAAATGGCTTTTCATCAGCAAACAAAAGAAAATGGCTTTTTCTTCGGCAAACCAAACAAAACAGTTTCTCTCTCCTCAACAGCCAGCCTCCATGTGTGTACAGCCTGGGGTTTTAACACACCTTGATTAGGCAGCTGGGTTCCAACTAATTGTCCTGAGGTTCTCAGCTGAAGTTAACCTAGTCAGTGCTGCACTGCAGACTAGACATAGGTTTTCCAGGCATATAGCTGGTGGCTTTTATTTACCCTGTCACAATACCTAACCACAGTGTGAGCTCACACGTGGCCGTGTGAGTATCTTTGTTTTAACTTTGTTATATTCCTTTCCCTTTCCCCCACTAATGGTATATTATCTGGAGGATTAGAGCTCTATATATGAACTCTCACATGTGAGGAGGATAAAGATACCCCCTCCAGGAATACACTCACATTTGCCCGTGTGAGTGTTTGCAGTATTTTCTGCATTTATTGTTTACAACCATCTGAATAGGGTTTGTTATATTTTACCAATATTTGTCCCTCAATCTTTATCTATTTCTTGCTCCGGGGGTGACACCATAATTGAAACTCGTTGAGAGACCGAAGAGACGTTTATTCGGACGAAAGCAGAAGAACCACTATAGAAAGAAGAAGAAAAAAGAAGGAAGAATGAGGAGAGGAAAAAGACCCTTACGTGACAGCATTTACACAAGGCCGTGTAAGTGTTTATAATATTTTACACACCACCACCCCTGCTCCTATCAATTCAGGAACATTTGATTTATTCACATTGAATCTATATTTTCCTATCACCTCTCAAACCTGTGCTCCCCCTTTCCCTCTTTGCTTTTCAGGCCCTGATATGAGGCCTGGGCTTCTCCTATGAGGAGCGGGGCCAAAGCAGTTGCCCAGCGATCTGTAGCCCAGCCCTGAGCTTCGGCAACTCTTTCAAATGTCAGTAAAAAGCCTCTGGATCCTCGTTCGGAGCCATTTTCCTTAGGAGTATCGGGGTCTGTTTTCAAGTTCTGGACTGGCAGACCCCTGGAATTGGGTCAGCAGCTTGGCCATCCGCTCCTCCTATGCTGCATGCTGCTGGGCTAGGAGATGTGTTTGCTGCTGCAATAGTCTTTCATCTCTCTCTGCTTGCAGCCGGGCCTGCTCCTGCATTAACAGTCCCTGCTGTTTGGTCTGCTCCTGCATTAACTGTCCCTGCTGTCTGGTTTGCTCGCACAGAAACTCTTTAAAAAATGTTTCCATTTTTTTCATTCTTGTGTGTGTGTGTGTGGCCCTTTAACTGCAGGAGCCTTTTGAAAATTCCAGCACCTCTGACACCATATGTTGCAGGGTAAATGCAACTACACACGCAGGTTCTTTGGATAAGGCTTATTTATTTAGCCTTAATTTATACAGCACACAAAACAAAAATAGCTTTTCGTCAGCAAACAAAAGAAAAATGTATTTTTCTTCAGCAGACAAAACAGTTTCTCTTTAGCCGACAGAGTAAAAATAAGGCAGCTACTCTTTTCTATGCTGGAGACAGACAGTTTCTTTGCTAACAGACCTTGTATCAAGCTGTTCTCTCTCCAGAGTTTCAGGGGATTTTCCTGCTTCAGATAGCATACAATAGACAGACCTTCTATCAGTAATCTCCTCTCTCCTGAACAGCTAGCCACCATGTGTCTACAGCTGGGGTTTTTAACACACCTTGATTAGGCAGCTGGGATCCAACTAATTGTCCTGAGGTTTCCAGCTGAAGTTAACCTAGTCACTGCTGCACTGCAGACTAAACATAGGTCTGCCAGGCATATAGCTGGTGGCTTTTATTTACCCTGTCAAAGATCCGCCTCGGATTGGTCGGTTTCTTTGGTCTGCGGATTTGCGCGAATCAGTCTCAGAAAGGGCAATTCATTTTTTCTGGATTTTTTTCCCCACTGACAATCCACATGGCTGTTTAATAATCGATGGTCAGATTTTTAAAAATTTTATATGCGGATTCCGTAATACATTGGCGTTTTTTTGACCATCTGCCAACAGATTGCGGAATTTGCAGATTGGATTCCTAAAAATCAATCCAGATTGTATCCAATGGCAGATTTGGATCAATCCACACGGAACAATTTTACACCATGGAACGGATTTTGAATGGAAAGCTCTAGAAATTCCGGGAAACAGATTTTTACCATTTTACCATTTTGCCCATCTCTAAGCACAACTCCCTTTTGGGACGGTGCTCATCTCAAATCAGGAGGCGGACCCACAGGGCTGAGGTGGGTATGCAAATAAACCGACCACAACCCAGGGACTGAGTCCAGTAAGAGTATCCGTAGCCGGTATGGAAGCAAGGGTTAGGGCTGCCGGCAGAGTTGCAAAGTCTAGGGAACATGTCAGGGCTGGTGGCAGAGGTGCAAATTCGAGGAGGTAAGCGGAGGTCAGGGAAGGCGGCTGGTAGCGAGGTTGAGGTTATGGTCCGGAGTCAGCAACAGAAATTCAAAACAGGCAAGAGGGTAAGGCATAACTGCAAAGACCGACAGGAGCTGCAAACACACAGAAATTTGCTCAGCGACTCCCTATGGTAACTGCAGCCTAATAAAGCATGCTTCCAGTACCCAAAATGGCCACAGAGAGCAGAAAGGGCTGGAGAGACAGAAAACCTGGGACCGTAGTGAAAACGCGGCATGGATCAAGCAGAATCCTTACACCTTTTAGGCATTTATAAATGTAATATCACCCTTCCAGTACTCCCCAAACAATGGAAATCTTTCAGAGTGAACTGGTAGCAGTTTCAATGCTGACTCTATCTGCCTTGGCTGTAAGGGCACCTTTATCATATAAGTTAGTTTAATGGTATAGTCTATGAAGGCATATGAAACTGCAACATTCTTTATTTGTCCTATCATTTACTGACTCCTCCTGTCTCCTCCCCCTCCTGTGAGTAAGAGATGTTTTTATCCTCTCTTTTTTTTAGGCCTTACCCCTAGTGATGAGATTCTGAGGTTTGATAATGGGGCCACCATCTTGTCATACTTCATCCATGACACATATACATACATACATACATATCAGAAAAAAGAGAAGAAAAGCGCGTGCCACATAGCATAAATCTGTGTATATTTCTTCTCAAAAATAGATAGATACAATAGCACACTCACAAGTGTAGTTAAATAAAAAGCATTTCGAGTAAGTCAGTCTCTTACTTCATAACCCTGACAAAGTCACGTGTCTGTGACGAAACGCGTAGGGACCTGGATGCTTTGACGTATCACGTCACCACGTGTATTGAAATACCAGCTTATTTCTACTGTGGTAGTAGTTTATTAAGGACACTTTACAGCAACACAGTTGCAATTTCATCTCATGGCCCTACTTGTATTGGGGATGCTCAAGGACTGCTACATTTGTATCTACATAATCCTCGGAGGTCTGATGCGCAGTTCCCTGATGCTGCAGGAGATGTTCCAGATGAGTATCATCTCGCAAGAGATTGACTGTCTCAAAATGCTTTTTATTTAGCTACACTTGTGAGTGTGCTATTTTATCTATCTATTTTTGAGAATAAACACACACAGATTTATGCTATGTGGCACGCGCCTTTCTTCTCTTTTTTTCTGCTAGATTACCCTGGATGTGGTTCATCCTTTGAGGGGCTGCAGAGAAGTCACGGCTTTGGATTTATAATTTTTTTCACCTTTTTCACGTTTATATTTATTATGGACATATGTGGACTTTTATTCATTAATTGTTTTATGTGAATATATTCTCTTTGCTATAGTGTGTATAGTTTTAATACTGCACTGTTATTTGCAAACTCTTATTTTTGTTACTATTGTTATCTATCTTCAGCATGTATAGCCTACACTGGGATTCATTTAATATTTTATTATCTATTTTTTTGGTATCTTTGAACGAGAACTTACATTTTGTTTATATATATATATAACGCTTTTGGTACTGAATAATTTTACATGTGCACTTCTGGATAAATGTTGTTGAATGGTGGGGTATATGCTCTGTGTTGCGATGCTTGTATCCCTTCTCCCCCAATAAGCCTGTTGTATTGGCTTAGAAGATGAGCCAGCAGGAATCCAAGTGTCGGCTATACTCGCAACCCACTCTAGTATATGCACTGGCCCAGTACCAGTATGGCTGTTAGTACTGCCTACACAATATTTTGAACAATTTTGAACCGATGAGGGCTGCATGTCCCTCTGCTGCCCCAGACATGCCGGTGTCCTTCCTGGCTACGTGCCCACTTCTTGCCCCTTCCCCTTGCTGGTCGCCCTGCACTTCCTTGCTAGTGGTCCTGCACTAAATGCTGGCTGGCTGAGCAACTTGTTATGCTCGGCCGACATCTTTCATTCTTTAAGGCCAAAGTCTGCCCAGAGGCATGAAAATGTAAAGTAGACTTCTGCGCAACCTCAGATAAATAGTATTTCCATTAGTCAGAAAAGCCTTTCCATGTAAAACATTGAGCTGGCTCAATATTGATACAGAAACTGAACTGTACAACTGAATAAACATGAAATCATAATTAGCAAATGCACATAAAAGTGGTAGACGATTAGGTATAGTTTCTTCAGAGTCAGGATTAAATGTGCAATACATCTATTAATTCCTGAACAGCTTTTTAAATGCAGACCGGAGTCTTATGATCGCTAATGCTTTGAGAAGTAGTTATGGTGTAATACTCTGGAAAAGTGTTCTTTAATCATGTATTATTTTTAGATGTTTTATAAATTACTGCCATTTTCTTTCATAGGATATAATGGCCTAATTATTAAAGTGTAAGCATACAAATACATACACACACACATACTATATAATGATGATAAGTGTCTCTATACATTTATAAATCTTCCATTTAAGTGCTTAACTTAAGCATGTCTGGAGGATGTCTAAAACATATGTTAAAAGGCTACATCAACAAGAAACAAAATATGGAGATTTCCAGGGGAACTGCATCTTTAAGGCTAATATTAAAAAGAACAACCTAAAGGTAAGGATTTAAAGCATTTACCATTAATCATACCCTAATATTAATTAAATAAGTGATATTAACCAATATGACTGCTACATTCCACACAAAAAAATGATGACCTTTTTATCTTGCCCACTCTAGCATGGAATAGATTAGCGTAGATTGTCTGGGGCTGCTCTAATGGAAATATTCAAATGTCAAAATATATATTACATGCTCAGCCCATTCTAATTTAGACTATATTTTTTTGGTACAAACTACATTTTTTTTCTGTCTAATTCTAAACCTGACCACATAATTCTTTCTTAATTCTTCCCATTATTTTCTGCCTTTGAGAAATATTAATATAAGATTCCAATGTCTCCAGTAGGTGTTGTACTTTTTGTATATTTTGTGATATCTATTACTGTGCTTACACAGTTAGCTGCAAATTGAAATACTCAAAAGACTATTAAACATTTATTCATTTAGAATGCAACTGTGAAACATGGTAGGAAAGGTGTTACATGACAGTGCTTTCGTGTAATTGCCACTTCTACATGTGTGCTTAAATGGGAATGGAGCTTCTAAGGGATTTTAATTACATTCTTCTCAATGTGGAAATTGTAAGTTTTATGTTCTTTACTGCACCCTTTTGAAGCTGCAGTGAACTAATTCAGGAAGCTCCTTTATAGCAGGGATTTTTTTTGGGGGGGGGGGGATTTTTGATGGTTCATTTATGTTTTCATTACATTATGGTTTCCTGTACCTTGCTTTAACTTTTGAAATGCCTCAAATCTGCCACTTTCCTATGCTTCACAAATCCTCAATAAATCGACATTATTTTATCATAAACTTTACAAATAGCTCATTATCATACAATGTAAATGAAATACACATATTTGTTTATTTGTGTGTATAGCAGCAAAAAAAACGACATAGCACTTAGTTCTATTTTATTTATACTACTTATATTCTTAGTTCTATTTTATTTATACTACTTCTTGGAAACATCTGTCTCTCCAAAAAAAAATATTATTAACTAGACATAAGAACTGAAACTTTTTTTCTGTAAGCTCACATTGGTCAGGAGTCAGCGCACGATGTGGGGGCATGATGCGTGGTCTCACAGAAACTGTTATTAACATGAATAGAAGTTACCTCCAGGTTAGGAGTGATACCTGCATCACAGTTTGATAACTCCTGGCCTTTGTGCGCAATTTTTTGGCTCTGTTTTACTTTGTAAGCATTTTTAAATTGTACATTTAAATTAAATGTCCAAATCACCACCTCTAACTTCAGAATAGTCTCCAGTGGGAAGAAGACAAAAGCCAGATCTGTAGGATACATGAGATCCTGCAGTGTTTGTTAAAACGAGGCATAGATATGACAGGATCCAGTTGTGTTTGTGTAAATTGTACATGGATCCAACAGGGTTTGTAGGAATTGCACATGGATCAGCTAGTGTTTGTGTAATTTATGTATGGATCTGGCAACATTTGGCATTGTTTGTGCGGGTTTCACATGGATCTGGCAAAGTGTGGTGATTACACAAATACAACTGGATCCTGCTGGATCCATGTGTGTTACACATGGATTCAGCAATGTTTGTGTTAATTATACATCGATCCAGCAAGGTTTGTGTGAATTATGCATGGATTGGGTAGTGTTTGTGTGAATTACACCTGAATCAAACAAGGTTTGTGTGAATTATGTATGGTTCGTGTGAGTTACAAATGGATTTGGAAAGGGGACTGAATACATTTGAGCTCTAAATTAAGTACAACTAATTATCCAGCAATGTAACACTGGAAAAGGCATTTTAGAATTAAGGATAACCATATGGAGTATCTTGCCACCCTTATGGAACTTGAACAGGATCCTTTTACCTCACAAATACCAGTTGATGATAGTTCTGAATTGTAGAGCTCATATATTATAGATACTGAGGTTACCCAATCCAACATCCAATAGTCTACCTTCTATCAATTGCAAAGTGACCATATTAAAACATTTTACCATTTGATAAAAAAAGGATTTATAGTAGATCTTAAATTTAGAATACAAGGACAATGAGTTTTCAGGAGAAACAATCCTTAAACTCTTATACATAACCCAAATGTAGTTATAAGACAATAGGATAAAGGGGGGAGGGTAGTGATGGTATAGTATTACAAAAAAGATTGGATTACTTAAAAGAAACTCATAGACTACTAGAGGATAAGTGTAACGACGGTGTTTCCCCACCTCTCTGGGAGAATTTGCCATTACACGTTGTGGTGCGTTCCTGCTGGATTATAGTAGATCTGAGATCGGTGTTGTGAAGGAGAACAGGACAGGCTTCTGGGGTAGTAGCTGATTCTTGCTCATGGTGACAGCGCCTCCATCTCTTGCAGGCCCCAGGGATGTGGGGACAATCCTTGCAGGAGAACTTACTTCCCCTCCCCCTGATATATTGTAGTCTCAGGCAGGAAGATATGTTTGAACAGGATCACTTTATTTAGTACACTGGCAGATGGAACAACATACTTCACTTCATGGGGCTTCACCCTCAGGATGTACCCTGAACCTCCACTCCAGGCCAAAGGGCCCTGAAGCAGTCCTTGCTCTTCCCTTACTCCCTGGTGGAGTAAGGGGTATAGTCTCCCAGCCACTCCTCTAGGGGAGGGAATATAGATTGGCAGAACCCTGCACAATTGTTAGAGTAGACCAGCCTCTCTCAGGAGGTAGAGGCACTGACTAAATTTAGTAGTGCAGCTCCTTAAGTACAAGGGAAGTAGACACCAGCTCTGAATCCAGAGATTGGACACACACAGGCCTAGTCCCACCGCATCCCTGTCACTCAAGAAGCTACTGTGAGTGGGGAAACCCCATGATAATTACTGGCAGGCTTGCTCTTACCAGGATGTACTGCCAGGGAGGGCAAACTTAGTAGCCAAGGAAAACAGCCTGGCTAAACTCTCTGGTGAAATCAAATGGTCCCCACTTAGAGTCAAATTTACTGGTCCATCCTA
This sequence comes from Ascaphus truei, assembly GCF_040206685.1. Taxonomy (NCBI): domain Eukaryota; kingdom Metazoa; phylum Chordata; class Amphibia; order Anura; family Ascaphidae; genus Ascaphus; species Ascaphus truei. Next base: position 79,826,409 of record NC_134487.1, on the reverse strand, counting down.
CAGATGAGTAACCTGGAACAATATAACATGACATTAACAACCAATTACATGGTATAGAGTTAATAATACCGTCATGATCACACAGCAGGTCATTACCCACCCACCTTTGCATGGTGCTAAAGAAATAGCAGGGATAACTCCCAACATGGAGAATCCATTTTAATTGTAATGCCTGGGGTCAGGTTTCTTAACCATCCTATCCACATGGTCAGACACCTGAACAAAATATACACTCTTAGGGGGTCTTTGTAAAGCATACTCCACCCTATCCATAATATATGGATCTTCCTACTTCCCACTTATAGTGGTACTCCATATAACACACCGAGCACCTGCACCCTGGTATTACTCTAGGCATTGACACCACCCATCTGGGGGAATCATATCCTGATGGTTCATCTGAGGTTACCCCTAGAATATCATTCTCTCCAAGATCACTATCCCAGTTCTCATCCGAATTCTCAGAATTCCACTTCTCTAGTACATTAGTCCGATAATGGCGCCTGTGGGAAAGACCTTCTCTAAACCTGGGACTCCTATTACCAAATCCCCCTAATTCTCCATCCTCATCAGAACTATACTGCACCTCACCCACATAAGCGCCATACTCAAACTCGATCGGCCCAACCCAGGCTTGCTGAAAATACAGTGCAGCTTTAAGGCGATTGTGAGGCCATCACAAAGCATCTTTATGCACATAGGGCTGCAAGGGTACATCATGGGAGGCATGGACAATAGTGACAGGGGGTGAGGACTTGGGCTCAACAATGTCTGGGACAGAGTCCTTACATGTTACTAGGCCACGGCCTGCCACTGGTGGTGTCGTCTTAGGAATTTTGTCCGCAGGCCGCCGTTTTTCTCGCCCCGCAACCCTGTGAATATAAAACAAACCCTCATGGTACCCTTTACAAGAAAAAAAAGGGGAAAGATGGTCTGTGCTATATATAATAATCAACAATACTAGTGATGCGTTCCTATTAAATCACCTCTAAAAAAAGGAACTAGTGCATATTCCTAAATGAAGTCCAAGTGTCCAGCTCAAAAAAGTCTGACATTCAGTCCAATAGGAAAGAGATGAAGTGTGATACAAAATAAAATATTAATGTGGAAACTGAGTGTTCAGCTTGACCTAACTTCTCCATCTCCCTCTTCCGGTCTCTGACCACTACTGCCTATCATTGAACACACTCATTGCCTTCACCCCCTTCCTAGCTGTCCTACTCGTTACTCTAAAGACCTCCACTCCCTTGACCTCTGTGCTCTGACATCTACCCTAAATGCTAACCTCACTTCTCTCTCCTTCTTCTGAAACTGAGAAACTTGTCAACTCCTACAACTCTATCCTCTCCTTGCTTGATCTATGTGCCCTACTAGGCTCCAGCACACCCGTCCCTCTTACCCACGGCTTGGCTAAATCCACAAACACTCTCCCTTCGCACTTTCACTCGATCCTCTGAATGCCTATGAAGGAAATCTCACAGTGGCTGATTTAATGCACTATAAATTTCTCCTCTCCTGTTGTCAGGACTGTAGTAGCCGGAAAAGCAGGGCGTAAGCGAACGCCTAGTCGGGGTCACAGGCAGGGTCCAGGGCAGGCGGCAAGCAATCATAGTTGGGTCACAGGCAGAGATCAGCAACAGGGCATCCACAGGAACAGGGCAAAGGGACAGGGGCTATGGTAGGTACAGGGACAGGGCAAGGAACAGAATGGGAAAAGCCTAATAACAGGCAAAGACCTTTATTAAACAAGAACTCAACAAGCACATGAACAGGAATCAAAAATGGGCTTTGGCAGAAGAACTAAACAGAAGAACCAAGAGAAGACAGACTGGTGGATTAACAAAGGAACTGCGAGCAAGAGTGTATTAGCTATGTGTGTCAGAGATGTTTTAAGGCCAACCAACACTACTTTTCCTAGCTTATCAACACTCAAAAATCCAATCCACGCCATCTTTTCTCTGTATTTGACTCCCTCCTATGACCTTCTCCCACGTCCCATCCTTCCTTCAATTCTCCTCAAGCATTCACCAACTCCTTTAAAGGCAAGGTGGATGCTATCTTCGAGGAGATTCCTTCTGTTCCTCCCCCTCCTCTTTGCTTCTACATAAACCTCCTTCTTCCATTCTTGATTTCATCTCTCTGATTACAGTGGGAAGTGTCTAAGCTGATCTTCTCCCTCTACCACATGCCCTCTCGATCCCATCCCCTCATACATTATCAGATCTTTTACTTCTGTCTTAGTCCCCACTCTCACCAACATCTTCAATTCCTCCCTGACTTCTGGCACATTCCCGCTTCCTTTGAGCATGCGTTGGTCACACCTATTCTCAAAAACAACCTAGACCCCACATGCCTTTCTAACTACCACCCTGTGTTCCTCCAGCCATTTGCATCCAAATTCCTAGAACATCTTGTGTTCTCCCGTATGATCAACTTTCTTAATTCCCATGCCCTCCTTGACCCTTTACAATCTGGTTTCATACAGCTCACTCAGAGACTGTGCTTACTAAGTAGCCAATAATCTACAAGAAGCTAAATCCCAACATCACTTTTTCATACTAATCCTACTCGATCTCTCTGCTGCTTTTGATACTGTCAATCACTTTCTTCTCCTGCATATTCTAAGCTCTAGGTATCTGCTACAAAGCCTCATCCTGGCACTCATCTTTATCAAAGAAACGCTGCGACGTTCGAAACGCGTTGGATGGGTCTCATGACACATTAAAGTACCCTTTTTATATATTTTGACTTTGGGTCCTTTCCTGCTCCATTTGGTTCGTGCGCTCCTCCCAATTTTTTCTACTCCTTGAGTACTAACCTCTCGAGTTCCTCAGTATCCGGAGGCCTGCTGCTAGTTCCACGCAGAGGCCTGTTCCTGACTCCTGTGCTGAAGCGTTGTTTAGCCAGCACTGGTACCTGCTGCATTCTCCTCTAGAAGTGGTTACCCTTCGTTTCCCGAGGCCTGCTGCTAATCTCCATGCAGAGGCCTGCTTTGAACTTCTGTGCTGAAGCGTTGGTTTTCCCCGACGCTGCCCCGCGGTGTACTTCGGCCAGCCTGCTGTTTCCCCCTGCTGAGACCGGCATCATGGGCCGAGCCCGCTCCTCGCGCAGAGACCACTCCCGCGCTCACGCTCCTAAGCTGAAGCGGGGAACTCCTGACTACCTGTTGCCGAACTCCTGCTTGAATAACGACGATGCTGCCTTCTCCAATCCTGATCCTGCTATGTACGACTACGAACTGCGCAGTCCTGATCAGTCTGTGCGGACTAAGGTTGGTGATTATATAACCCCACCTCAGCCCCGCGGTCCGGTCCCGGTTTGTGGCGAGCACAATCGTAAAAGTGGGAAAGGGATTATTTTTGCATTCCTGTGCCGTCCAATCAACTCTACACATGCACTCCCCATCACAAGAGAATTAAGGCCGTTATGTACTTTTTTAGATACATACAACCATTTCTGGGGAATAGAGACATTTTATTGTAGAATCAATATTTTATATTCTTATGTAATTATTTTTATTTTGAAAGAGGGAATTTTATTGACAGCAATGTGCCATGGCTATAGTTACCAAATTTGCCCTCTGATATGCTTATCTCTTTATGGGCCACTGGGAAAAGTTTTAAGTGGCATAAAAATTCGAATTGGGGGTTATTGTTCTATGGAAACACAACGACAGCGATGATGATAATCAGTGGTGGATTTCCCATTTGGCCGAGGCCGGCAAAATTTTGGGGTGACGAAAATATTCCGCCCTCATATACTTTTGCTGCGCTCTCAGGCCTGATGGGAAGTCACTTGGCTGTTGCTGCCGCCTTACCTGCCACCCTCCTCCTCCTCCTTCTAAACCGCAGCATCCGTCCAACGTGACATAACACGGCATCTCGTTGCCATTGCAACACGACCTTGCAGCGTCAAATGACATGATGATATCGTGTTACCATAGCAACATGACGTCATTTGACTCTGCGGTTCAGAAGGAAGGAGGGGGCAGAAGCAAGGAGGCGACCACAACAGTTGAGTGCCCAGCGGTGTCGGATTTTCAAATCTGCCGCTGATGATAATGATGATGTTATTATTTGAAAGGGAGGAGCATTTAGAGAATTCTATTTCCTACATAAATGACAACAATTTAGGTTTGTATTTTAACTGCGATACAAACTCCTGTCATATTGAGTTTTTTTGATCCTGAGAGAGAGACTAATTGTGCTAAAAAAAATGATAATAGGACAGCCAGATTAACTACAAAATATAATTAAGGTGCTTTTAAGATTAAGAGAAGTACTAAGAAACAGTGGTACAGGCATACCCCAGTTTAAGGACACTCACTTTAAGTACACTCGCGAGTAAGGACATATCGCCCAATAGGCAAACAGCAGCTCGCGCATGCGCCTGTCAGCACGTCCTGAACCGCAATACCGGCTCCCTACCTGTACCGAAGCTGTGCGCAAGCGGGGAGACTATAAAGCCTGTTACAAATGTGTTATTTACATCAATTATGCACATATAGGAGGATTGCAGTACAGTACATGCATCGATAAGTGGGAAAAAGGCAGTGCTTCACTTTAAGTACATTTTCACTTTACATACATGCTCCGGTCCCATTGCGTACGTTAATGTGGGGTATGCCTGTATATACTAATGAATGCTGATACCCTTGAACAGAATTTTCCAAAAAGTCTACTATTATGTACAAAAAAAAAATACTAAGACCGTTAAAAATGTACTAGTCTCTAGTTATTTAAAGAAAGTAGCTCAAGAGGATTCTGAATTCTCCATTATTCAGAAACTGATGGGATATTTCAAATGCAGTAGCTCCAGATGCTCTACCTCGAAATTCCTGGACCAGAAAGACAGAAAGCACATTACATGTGAAGCTTCAGTAGCTACATATGACATTAAGCATCAATTGCAATACATCCTATGCTGTTTATGTTCCAGAGTGCCCCTGTTAAAAAAAATGTGGGATGAACAAAAAGGCCAGTAAATCAAGGTTTCTACAACATAACTATTCCAATATTTATGTTATCTATGCAATGCAGTGTGAAATCGTTTTTCTTTGCATCATGGTTGGAATCCAGAAGGATTGAGTTGAAAAGGAGAGGATGTGATGGGTTGAGGCATTTGAGACAAAGAGAAATTTATTGGATTTTTGCATTGCTAACTATGTCACCTAAGAGTCTCAATATTGATACAGACCAAACAAGTTTCAAATTGAGTTTCTCCTGCACCAACTTTTTCAACACTTTCTTGATTTTTGTTCTTACTACTAGTGTTTTATTGGGATTTTTAATCATTATTTTTTTATATATCCAATTTGGATTTTAAGACGGGTCGCTTAATATTTATTATAATATATTTTCCTTTTCTTTAAAATATTTTTGATGTATTTTTTTGGTCTCTATATATGTGTCCCATTTATGTGTATAATTTATTTTAGTGATATATCAATTTAAGACGCTATTTCAGATCATACTGTACATTGTGTACTCAATATCCTGTATTAATACTTATTAATAATTTAGACTTTTTATTAATACGTATTATATTTTAGCACATGTACTATTCATTTTATTTTAGTTTCCCATGTATTTTATTTATTTATATATAAATGCATGAGGGAAATCATGTATCACAATGCTTCTATAATACCCCATAGGAATGTATCACTTGGGCTATATATAGTGTACACTTGTAGGACGGTTTATATATAGCCGTGTACATGTTTTACAAGCACCTAACATCTAAGGAAGCAGGACATAGCTCGTGAAAAACGTAGGGTGTGGGTGAAAAGCACTAAGGCTCATCAGAACTCCTGGGACTCACCAGTGACCCCACCCACCATTACATACTAGCCCCACTACGCTGAATGCTTAGAGAAGAGGAAACAGCCTGGCAAGTCACAAGAGATGGATGGAGAACACAGTGGTCACCACCACTGACTTACCTGTGATGCTTATATTATTATGCACCTTTGTGAGTCTATTTTTCTTTATAATTTATTAAAAAATATCAATGGAGGTGTTCCCCGTGCTTTTTTTCAAGCTCTTACACGTGAATCCGTCAGGATCTGGTAACGTTTGGGTGAATTATGCATAGATTTAGCAGCATTTGTGTGAATTACACGTGAATATGGCAGTCCGTGTGTGAATGACACATGAATCCGAAAGCACTTGTGTGAATGACACGAGTCCGGTAGTACTTGCACGGATTACACATGGCTTCAAGCAGTGTTTTTTGTGAATTGTGCAGAGACCAGGCAGGATCTGACAAGCTTTAGCAAAATTATGTATGGATCTGGCAGAGTTTGTGTGAATTAAGCATGGATTTGTCAGGATCCAGGAGTATGTGTATGCATTACACATGGTTCCAGCAGTATTTGTGTACATTTTGAGTAGACCTGGCAAGATCTGATTAAGTTTGAGAATTATACTGTATATGGATCTGGCAAATCCAGCTTTTAACCGAACCTTCCACAGTGCTACTGATCAAGGGGTAACAGTCTTTAAAACTCTTAATTACTTTAACTTTATCAACTGAGAAAATAAGCAATGTTTTCGGCCACAAATGGTGAATTTCATTTTTTTTAAAATCTTAAAGGAGCAGTCTTGCCCTCGGTGGAATTTTTGGTTTGCATCGAATAATACAGGGAACCTTATTTCAGATCACATATTTACCACACTGATTTTCTTCACTCCTCTGCTGATTTTAAGTGTTATGTTCCTAGTGTAGCCCTGGGTAGTTTTGGGGCTATAGTTCTGTCCTCCTCTTGGCAGTAATACCTGATAAGGGCAGGTTTGCCAGGAGCAATCATGGGGTTTCCCCACCCATGCTGTGCAGTGAGTCAGTGAAGGTAGTGTTATCAGGCTCTGTGTCCAATTAGAGACACAGGGGTGGTGCCTACTGGAGCTTACTTAATGTACTGTAACTTCCTATTTACTCAGTTGGTCTCTACCTTGATAGAGATAGGGTACCCGTACTAAGCTGCCAGGGTTCTGGTAGGCTTGAGGCCCTCCCTCTGGGGAGCGTTGGTAGACCCATACCTCCTATCCTACCAGTGGATAGGGGAAGAGCTAGAACCACTCTTGATGCCCTTGGCTGGGAGTGAGTTCAGGACATCTTGAGGGGGAAGACCTGGTGAGAACTGCTGCTGAATAGTGAAGACCAAACAAAGAGCTGCTGCATTTTACCTATACCTTCCTGGCCTGAGACTAAAGTATATTGGGAGGAAGGGGGAGAGTTCGTTTGCAGAGACTTCACCCCATACAGCTGGGGGCTGCACCTGTGAGTAGAATTCGGGCACAACCCCAGAAGCCTGTCCTGTTATTCCCCTCTACCATCAGGCTGAAGACTCAGGGCCCCCTGTTACCAGCAGATATGCACCACCCAGACCGATGTAACCAGCATAGTATTTCCCCTAGGAGACCCTATGTGAGATTGGGTGGGGGAAACAGGGTTACACTAGTAAAGAACGTGTTTTCACCTGCATGCTCCAGCGTGATTTTATATCTGATTGTTTTGGATTTTTTTCTCTCCCAGGAATATCATAAGGCTTGAGAAGAAATTATACGTTCCAAATTCTGATTATCCATTTCATCAAAACCTTGCACGTTTAATAACGTTTCAAGAATAAAATACTTTATACAGGCACTTTAAAAAAAAAAGGGGGGGGGGTGAGGGAATGTGATAGAAATGGTTCCATTCCTCCAGGCTTACAGTCCTTGCTTGAGTACAGAATGAAAGGCGACCAAGGGTCATGCATTGGAGCTGGAGGATAGTAGATTCAATAAGAGGATGCACTTTATCATTGGTGGCATATGAGTATGCATGAAACTGAATTGAAGGACAGGTAGTAAAAATCAGCACAACAGAGGCATTTAATATCATTTAGCAGAGCAAAATGTAACCCTGACTAAAACACGGAGATCATTTACAATGCTTTTCCCACTGTAGGATGTTGAAAGTGATAAGGTGCTCAGTTAAACGGGCCATAAAGAGCCTTATGGTATAGCACTGCTTAGTGAATGACGCTCTCCTGTATAGTTACACTTCTAAAATGTCTGAAGCCTATTATTCCAAATATAACCATAAATGGCTGCGTGTTTACTGGTCCAAGTGTTGGGGAAAAAAAGTAGCGGTACTTTGAAAAAATTATTTAACCTGGTAAAAAAAAAAAAAAATGGCCCAATAGTCGGCGGGGCTTATTCTAGAAACATTTATACAGTTGTAACGGTGTTCCCCCAACCCCGTGGGAGATTTGGCCATTACGGGTGGTGTGGTGCATTATAACTGCTGGTAACAGGAGGGCCGAGTCGTCCGCCAATGGTAGTGGGGACACAGGACCAGGCTTCTGGGGTTCATACCCCACATATCTCTTTAGCAGTGCAGCGCCTCCATCTGCCGTAGGCTCCAGGAGCTGAAGGTGATCTCCCACGGTAGAACTTATTACCTGTCCCCCCTGTAAGGTCACGCACCAGGCAGGAGGTACAAGAGGACTGGAGAAGGCCCAATCTCAGCCTTTCCACTGTGTGACCTTCCATCCTCAGTAAGGGAATGTACACTAACAAATTTGGGTTCCTTTTAGTTTTTGAATGAATCAGTTCTGCAGTATACTTACTGCATTATTATTTTTTAAATGAAACTTTTAATGCCATTTTTAATGAGTTTTAATATAATGAGCATCCTTTGATTTCTATAGCAGGATTTAGCCCACCTCCCCAGCAGTGCAAGATCTTTGCAACACTATCCTGTTTGTGAAACTTTGCTGCCAATATTCCCAGCCGTTTGAGCTGCAAACTTTATATAAGAATATATTGTAGCTGCTGAGTTACACTGATGGAAGGATTGAAACTGAAAGGCAGCCATTTAGTGAACCCTGGGAAGCCGAATCTTTGCTGATCTATCACGGGAGAACTAATCGATTGGAAGCTTCGGTAATTTGTTTTCAATAAAAGGTAATCAAAGGCTGAATATATTAAATATATATATATTTATTTTTATTTTTATTTATTTTTAAGTGCTGCTTGGATTGCTTTTTTTAACCACAGTGTATATTTTACTTGTTCCATATAATTTAATAACAACATGTTTTTAATTACTTTTGATGATTTCACAAGCACAATTGTATGCAAATAACCCCTTTTACAAGCCAATATATCACTTTTTTTCAATTTCAATATCACCTTTTGATGGGATAGTTCCAAAGAACGGACCCAATTTTTAATTAAATAACTTAATAATGTCATTGGCTTCCTATTTTCATCAGGTCTGTTTAATTCTAACCTTATTCTTTTATTATTGTTCTATCCCTTTCTTTCTTTCTTCATTTCTTTCGCTAATGATGGCAGTATAATTAGTTTAACCCAAGCAGCAACTTGTGGCTAATCAGGAACAACAATTTGCCTCTATGTACAATAGCTTACAAATAGTATTATCATCAAAGTACATTAACTAAAGATTGTAAACCCCCTCCAAGGCACTTATTTTTTATGGAAATGTTATACAGTTTTTTTTTTTTTTAATATTCAAAAATACTTAGATATGTGCGGCACTATTACAAAAAAACTGTTGCCTATATGTTGCAGTGGGCAGGGCACTATTTCACCATATCAATTCCCCATTGGTAACAATTCCTAGAAATTGAATATTTCTCAACATATAACAAACAGAAATGTTTCACCATGAGCTATGAAAGCTATTAAAAAAGGAACAAAAAGTCAATTTGCTCCATTGTATGTTGAGTAAGGGCCTAATTCTCTTGGTATTGGTATTAAAAGTTACTGACTTGCTGTGACTTACATGTCCTTCTGCTATAAGAAGCACAGCATCAAAGCTTCTGTTGTCTGTGCTGTAATACGTTTCGCGGATTAACAATATGGGTATACCTATTATAACTTACTTGATGAAGGGAGAAGGACACTTCTTGAAAACATGTCAAGTTAAAATTTCGTTAGTCAATTAAAGGCAACAGGAGTGTTGATACATTTCTGTCTATTGGGCTGATACAGTGCAACATTGCTGACTGCAAAGCAGGATACGGACCCGCAGGGCAGAGGTACGGCGTGATACACCGACCTTGGCCTGGGATCAGAGGCCTTGGATGTAGGGGTATTCAGGTACGTTCCGGGGTCGAGGCAGGCGGCAGGCAAGGGTAGTTAGGTCCGGTTCCGAGGTCAAGGCAGCAGGCAAAACACAGTCAAGTGAGCACTCAGACAGGACAAGGTATCCAATATTTTGCCCAAGCACTGACAGTAAGCAACTGCCTGCTATTTAAAGGCCAGAAGCAGCTGCTGGCAATGAAGGCAAGAGAGAGGCTGACTTCCTGTCAGGAAGTGAGGAGCAGGAATTGCCAGGAATCAAGATGGCCATGGTAGCTTCAGTGAGGGTGAGAGGTAATTTCCTGTCAGCAGCAATCTTAGGTATTCGGACAGATCCTTTATATACGGCTACTATATTATTTTGTGCTTCTCTTGAAGTTGACAGACAAAGGCCATTCGGATCACCTGGTCCGCTCATTTCTATGACAACAATACCAGGCACAGACCCTTTCTTTGATATTATTACTTTTTTCTTTATTTTTAGATTTAAGCATTTTCTTTGCGCTGCCCCAATACTTTTTCACCATCTCTTGAAAAGCACTTGCAGGTATCCACAACCCTTCCCAATGAAGTACAGTGGAATAGCATTATGTTTCCACTTATTCTATACCACCCGAGCATCACTGCAAATGTTGTTTTATTTGTGCTCTTTAAGGCTTCTACTACACCCTTCTTTACACTATTTACATATTGTGTTTCTCGAAGTCTTTTTCAGTAGACCATTATTATTGGCAATCTCTAGAACCAACTACAAAGAACTATTGAAGCTGAACACATGATTATATAATCAACTTTTTGGACCAAGATAGGTCATTTGTTAAAATCTTTAAGGTTTTTTTAAATTCCATTTAATTTGTGAGTCGTTATATTGTTTCAATGTTAACTTTTCATAAAGGTCCCATATAGGACTGGAATAATAACATTATAATAAAGCATTTACCTCCATAAATGCTGCATGTTATTGGAGAAATTGCCTACATATTATGACTGAAACAAACTCCACATAAGGTTATTACCAGATCTGTAACATGCTATCACCGCGCCTAATTTTATTTATTAAAATTCAATTCAAACTCTCTCATTATTTTTTTTTATTTTTTTCGGAAAAATAAAAGAATGATGTTGTAGTAACAATTGTATTTAGATTATAATTCTGCAGCTTATTGTCACTTTAAGAAGAAGTAACCTTATTAACTAGTCATGCATGCACTCTCTGACAATTGACCAGCAGTAATCGTGTTAAAATTAACCATCTTGTAAAATAGAATGCCTCTTATTGTTTTCCCAATGGGCTGTGAGCTAATTTGGTTGGACTCAAATAAAAGCACTAGTTATTCAGAAGTAAATGTGGTTGGATGTGCTGTCTCAGCTACATTTAATTTCATCCTGTCCTTTATTTCTCTAGTGAGATTTTACCTCCATTGCCTGCTGAGTTCACACTTTTCAGTTGCTTTTATTAGGGAAAGTTGTAAGAATGTGTGTATTACGCGGTGTCAATTGGGGATAATATAACTAAATAAAACTGTGAGAATTGTGTGAAAAAAAAAAAGTATTTTATGGCATTCTCATTGCTCCTGAGAGCTTCATACATCAGGTTTGGCGTGAGCAATAGCCACAAAATATCTCTGCCCAATGGGCCACTACACAAGGCCTTAGATCAGCATTTTCTCTGCAAATGTTGTATCTGAACGCAAACATTAACCAGAAGAGTCTGTTTTACAATATAAACTTTGTTGATAAAATAAATGATGTAAATAAAAACGTGATAGCACCTTTACACTTTCACCACTCACAATCTAGTCATCTTCTACTGTTATGGTGCATTTGATCAATCTTAATAGATTTGCTCTATTTACCTATTTTATCAATAAAACTAGGACATCTTTTTTAGAAAGGAAATGTATACAGGGATATACCAAATAAGTATACATGGGAAGGATGTTGATCCAGGTATTAATCCAATTGCCAATTCTTGGAGTCAGGAAGGAATTTATTTTTCCCTTATGAGATATCATTGGATGATATGACTCTGGGGTTTTTTGTTTGCCTTCCTCTGGATCAATAAGTAAGTATGGATATAGGATAAAGTATCTGTTGTCTAAATTTATCATAGATTGAACTTGATGGACGTACGTCTTTTTTCAACCTCATCTACTATGTAACTATGTAACTATGTAAGGACTATAGATCCGTTTGTTGCCAAGACACTAACATGCATTAATAAAGAAAAAAATAAAGTGCGCAACCAAAAATTGACCCAATTGTGATGATAGACAGTGTCTATAAGTAATACTATATAGTGATTAAGTTATGTATATTAACCCTCTTAGATTAATTGTTAATAACAATAAATCAAGTACAACCCAACTGTGGAAGTGATAAATTAAAGACCATACAAATCTGTTGGTTATTGGCGTATGCTGCTGAATATATGGAGTGGCTCAAACACTCCCAAGAGCTGAAAGTATAAGAAAAAAACAAGCGCAAAACGCAATAGTGAAGTATATCAAACTGTGTTGAGATATTTATAAAAGGGTAATATATCTGCGTACATAAAATAGATAGAACTCAAGAATCTCGTGTATCAATACACAATTTACCACACAGCTGTCGGCGGGATAGGCGATAGTACAGGGGCCCTCGGATGGATCTCTCACACTCTCTCTGTGCGTCGGTTGGGCTCCGTTGCTGCAGTCAATGGTGTGCAGTTTGTCTCACACCTGCCAGTAGGGAAACCGCGGACAGCAGAGATTCCTTTGGGGGGAACAGTCATACCATGTATGTGTCCCCGCACAGTCTCTCAGTCCACGTACACTTTCCCCTGTATTGGTAGAAGCCGCCGGTTCCTCCTCTCCACGCCTAGCAGCCCGTCGCTCAGCTGTGATGCTGCGCCTCGCGCATGCGTGTGACGTCACGCACGAGATGAATCTCCAACGGGAGAGGTGCAAACAGTTCTAGTCAAACTTGTGCATAAAAAACGGCTTGAAAAGATAATAATAATACGCGTTTCAGATACGAAACGCGTAGGATTATTATCTTTTCAAGCCGTTTTTTATGCACAAGTTTGACTAGAACTGTTTGCACCTCTCCCGTTGGAGATTCATCTCGTGCGTGACGTCACACGCATGCGCGAGGCGCAGCATCACAGCTGAGCGACGTTCTGCTAGGCGTGGAGAGGAGGAACTGGCGGCTTCTACCAATACAGGGGAAAGTGTACGTGGACTGAGAGACTGTGCGGGGACACATACATGGTATGACTGTTCCCCCCGAAGGAATCTCTGCTGTCCGCGGTTTCCCTACTGGCAGGTGTGAGACAAACTGCACGCCATTGACTGCAGCGACGGAGCCCAACCGACGC